>NC_082701.1:34069648-34372776 GCF_949987515.2 Delphinus delphis
CCATAAAAGCTTTTTTAAGTTTTACTGAATTAAATCATTTATAAAATACTCCTAGGTTTTCTGCTTTCCTTTAGGAAACTTTCACAAGGAGTGGGTATTTTAAATAGAAATGCATACAAATTCTCATATTTTTTTCATTTTTAAGAACCCATTCAGACTTAAAAGCCTTAGGCCAAATTTTCATTGCACATGAAGAATTTTCTTACAGTGCATTTTAATTTTTCTGGAAGCGTGTCCTCATGAATCACATCTTTAAATTGACTGTACCAGTTATGAATTTATTGCCTCTTAGCCTGAACTATACTCTTCTTCACTGTGCTTTGGATATTGGAGCTGGGCCCTGTAGACATTTCTTCTTTCCAGTTGGCACAATGTTTGTCTTTGATAATAAAGTGTGCTGGAGTGATTCTGCAAGGCCAGAGCAGGAAGAAGGGATTTCTTTTCCTTCTTCCAGTCTGCTGTGATAGCCACATATTGGTTTGTGTGTGTGTGTGTGTGTGTGTGTGTGTGTGTGTGTGTGTGTGTGCAGGTAATAGTGGGAAACATGCTCATCTCTACAGCCCTCATGGTTTGTTTGCAGCCTTCACTCTTCAGCAAATATGTCCTCCATTCAGCAGCTGTCTACCCCTGTAGTCTAGCTGTAGTGGCTGCCCTTTGGCAAGCTGATTTTCCACTATTGGCTGTGTGTTCCTGTAGCTGCTATACCTTTTCTTAGAGATCTGAATCTCAGCTTGTGGGAAGGGCTCCTATAAGTTTCTAAATTCCTTTCTTGTTTGTTCTCCCTTAGTCCTAGGAATAGTGCTGCTTCCTGCCATTGCTGCTTCAATTGCTACTATGTCTTAGAATCCTCTCTTACTGCTTTTAGTATTAACCATTCTTCATTCATTAATAATTCTTTATATTAAATTTTCCTTGTTAAATTACTAGTGTGGTGTTTGTCTCCTGACTTGGCCTTATTTGAAATGTAAGCATAATTTTAAGGTTTCTGGGAGAAAACGTCTTCTGTGCATCAATAAGGATTGGTATGTAGATTTACCTTAAAAGATGAAGTTACAAATGTTGACCACAGTGACAAATGAAGGCAACATAATAGGTAGATAAAACTTCCAAATATAGAACTTATAGTAATTTCCCAATCAGTAGTAGTTGTGTTTTGCCTTATAATGTTTGCCATAACTATGGATCACCTGTGCTTTTATTTATTAATATATTTCCTTCAACCAAACCATATTTAATTGTCTTTATTTTTAATACAGTCTTAGATTTACAGAAAAATTAAGCAGATGGTGCAGATGAACCCGTTTTAACTTAAATAACTTGTTTAAAAATTAACTTTATAAAATAGTAGGTAGTAATAATATATATTTGCCATAAAGTGTCAACTGATGAAAAGTATTTAATTATTAAAATAAAGTGTTCACATATTAACTAAAATCATATCTTGTAACATTGTATGTTCTATGTTTGAGAAAGAGTAGACCAGAATATCTCTGAGGCAAGTCTCTGTCTCTAAACTATGGGCACACTATGTTCATGCACTTTTTGTTTGTTTCAGGAGAGTGTGAAGGTCAATTGTTCCAAATACTATCTTTTATAAACAACAAAAATACCTATCTATATATACATATATATCTATCTACATTTGCATTTGTGTATGTATCCACAACTCTTTCTGAATATATGGCTAATATCTATGTCTGAAATATCTTAATCTATATACCATCATTTCCTTTTTCTTTGGAATTTGTTCACTTACTTGATGTACTGGCATAAATCAGACCCATCATTATCCCTCAGCTGTTCTTGACATTTTTATTTAAATCATAACCTTGAAAGGGCAAAAGCAAATTGCTTTCTCTGTAACCCTATAGCAGTCAAATAGTGCTATTCATGATTCATCAGCCATCAGGAAATGTTTTCAATGAAGATGATAAGGAAGAAATTTCAAGGATTTTCTATTGTTTATTGAGTTCAAACAAAGCACGTGGGGTTGCTGTTGCCACAGTAACAGATCTGTCTGCATTAGTTCATAGCTTTGTCTTTAATAATAAGAAACTGGATTCTTTGTCTGTGTGTGTGTGTGTAGGCATGAATGTTTGTGTACTTCTATTCCACTTTACATTAGATTTGTGACCTTTATTGTAATGGCATATGCACATACAGATCCATTTAAGGACTAAACAGTCTTTTTTTTTAGACTCCTTCTGAGGCATAGACTGTTCCCTCTTTTTACTAATAGCAATAATATTGCAATGAACATACATGTACATATCTCCTTGAACATGGAAAAAATCTTTAGAGAGCTTAAAGGGAAATTTCTGAGTTAGGGTTAGTATTATATTATAAATGTACAAGCAATATATGTTTCTATTTTCCCACATTGTTTCCAAAAGTTAATTTCATGAATCTTATTAACTTCATTCAGTTAAATGAATGTGTGAAATTGTATCACAATTTAAATCTACATTTTCTCTGGACTTCCCTTGTGCCACAGTGGTTAAGACTACGTGCTCCCAATGCAGGGGGCCCGGGTTCAATCCCTGGTCATGGAACTAGATCCCACATGCATGCTGCAACTAAGAGTTCGCATGTCACAACTAAGGAACCCGTGAGCTGCAACTTAGGAGTACATATGCTGCAACTAAGGAGCCTGCCGGCCACAACTAAGGAGCACACCTGCTGCAACTAAGACCTGGTGCAACCAAATAAATAAAAATAAATAAATCTACATTTCTTATTTAGTAGTGAAATATAATATTTTTTCATATATTTATTGTCCATTTGTGCTTTTTTGTTTGTAAACTGCTATTACAATATCCTTTGCTCATTTTTATGATCTCACGTCAGCCTGAGGTATGTCTTTTCTATCTATTTATGACAGTTCTATTTTTCCTACAAGGAAGTTCATCAGTAAGCCTACGCTGGGTTCTGTTGTATTAACAACCTTCAAATCTCAATGGCTTCATGCAACAAAGATTTATCTTTTTCACAGGAAGTCTACTGTGGGTTCAGATGTCTCTTCAGGAAAGCTGTCCTCCACGTAAACACTCAGCAATCTAGACTGCTCTGACTTTTCAACACAAATTCTCCTCCACAATTCCTGTGCAGGGAAAGAGAGCTGAAAGGTCTCACACTGGCAATTAAGTCCTTATGTCTAGAAATGACACAATTCATTGGCCAGAATCAGTCACATGGCTTAGCTTAATTGCAAGGGGCAGGGAAGTGTAATCCTGCTACATGCCTGAAAGGAGAAAAGGGCCACTTAACGATGATAACTAGACATTGTTATCACAGGAAGATTTAAAACTTTGTGGACGTTTATTCTTCCTGATGAACTTTAAAGTTATTTTAAGTTCTCTCCCCAAATAGCATTGGAATTTTAATTAATATTGCCATACCATTTCAGAGTAATTGGTGACAAAGAAGGAGAAGGAGAACTGACATCCTCCATTATTAAGCCTTTCTATTCATAAGCATCTTCGTGTCTCCAAATATTTAAACTTCATTTATATCTTACAGGGAAGATTTACAGCTTTAGCCATATTTAGTGTCTCTAGTCTTTAGTTAATTTCTAGGCACTTTATATTCTATGTTGCAACTATAAACAAGATTTTTTTTCTAATTGGTTGTTTCTCATTTATAAAAGGACGTTTAGGTATATTTATTTGTATATTACAACCTTAAGAACTCTCCTTTTAGTTTGAATAGGTTTTAATGGATTCTTTTAGATTTCTCCAGGTAATAATATTGAATATAATATATTCAATAATAATATTGAAAACAATATTTTTACTTTTACCCAGTTCTTTCTCACATCTATATATTTTTCATATAAATAAATATTATTTTTCTGTTTAAATAACAATAGTTTCAAATAGTAGTAATAATCACATGCAACATTACCTTGCTACTATAAAGAGAATGACTTTAGGATTTTACAATTAAGAATGACATTTATTACCAGTTTGAGCGAGTCTCACTCTTTACATTATTAAGGTACTAACTAAGATGATTAGGAATGGATATTAAGTTTTATCAATTATCTTTTCAGTATCAAGATAATCACATGATTTATCTATTTTGACCTACTGATATGATGAATTATATTTAAAAATTTTCCTATTAAGCTCCTTTGCATTATATAACAAAGCCAACTTGGTCATACTATACTATACTTTTAATTATGTTTATGGACTCATTTTTCAATTATTTAGAATTTTCCTGTGTTTTTAAATAATAATTGGCCTAAACTTTAGTTCTCTTTGTGCTATGTTACACCTTGCTGGCAAGATTATGCTAGCTTTGTATAATGAATTGCAGAGATACATCTTTTTTATTTGCACTACAATAGTTTAAGTGGCATCTGGATTTTCTGATAATTAAAAATTTGCAAGCAATCACTTATAACAATCTTTGGTACTGGAATTCATTTTTGACTATATTTCTCAATTCCTTCTTCATTCATTTTTTTATTAAGTTTGCCTACCCTTCTTAGGACAATTTTGGTCATTTTTGTTTTCTTAGAAAATGCCCATTTTATCATAATTTTCAAATACATAAGCACAGAATTGTAGACTATATTCAACTATTTAAAATATACCTCTGCATTGACGGTTATGTTTCTTTCTATACTACTTTTGGGGGTTTATATTCTCTTTATATCATAACTTTATTATTTCTTTCTTCCTGCCACTCAGTCTAATTTGATGTTAGTTTTTATAAATTACTGTGCTGAATGCTTAATTTATTTTTATCTCATTTAATGATAACACCAATTATAGTGTAAAATTTCATCACAAGAAATTAGTTCATATCTCATAAGTTTTGACATAAACTATTCCCTTTCCTATTGTTATATATATTGTCTTATAAAATCAGCTTTAATTTCTTCTCTTGCCCAATTGTTATCTTAAAAAGTCTTTTCTATTTTTAAATAGTTGAGTTTTTGGTTAGCAATTTTGTTTTTATTTCAAGTTTATTGCATTATTAATAAAGTTTTTTTTTTTTTTACTTTGAAATATTTTGAAGTTTCTTTAACTTGTTCTAGTATGTGCTGATTTTAATGTGCTCTAGGGAAATTTGAAGTATGTGTTGTTCCTAGGGTACAAAGATTGCTATACATCCTTCTGATTTGTGTCCCTATTCCCATTGTTGACCCCATGCAATCCATGCTCCATGCTGCTGTTGGGGAGGATTAAGGAGGAGTGTTGAGCTATAATTAGGCACAGGGATAAGGATCAAACATCTGTGGTTAACTGAGACATCAGAATTGCCTCAACATATCTCTTTTTATTTCCTTGTACATGCCTTAGCGTTCTGCATTTTTCATTATATCCTGAATTCCCTTCATCATAGAATGTTTTACATATTAAAAAATAGTGGGTACTAGTTAAAGACTTGGAGGCATGGTCCTTACTCTTCTTATATTTGTTAGGTTTATTTGTTGAAATGTGCATTGAGACATTGGGGAGAACCTTTATACTTCTGAACTGTTTTCCTGATGCCACTGAAATCAGTGCATTTTCATTAAAATCGGGCTGTTCTTAGTTTTGATTGGCCAAGGATATCAGTTTCCTGAAGACAAACACTTGAGAATTAGGAGACTGGTACATAATTAACCATCAACAAATATTTTTTGAGTAAATAAGTTTGGGGGGGTACTTTTTTAATAAATAAAATTTAAAGTTCAAGTGAAAGGCTCTTCATTGTAAGGCTCATAAATGGTAAGACTTGGATTTGAGCCTAGGTCTTCTGACATTGGGTCAGATTTTCCCAGTGAAGTGTTGCTTAAAATTTTGCAAATTTCTTTTGCAGCCCAGACAAGAACAAGTGTAAAGGTAAAATTCTGCAAAATCTGCTTTTCAGTGGGTTTTGCCAGTTTTGTCAGCAGAATCTTGTCATTTGGGGTCTATCTCACGTACATTAAGTTTTTGTAAAACAATTATACACACACACACACACACACACACACACGTGCATACCTATATGAAATCTAAACAGTAATTAACTCAGTATTTTAAAACACAACAAAGGATTAACAAAGAATTACTGAATGGGATGAGAAATATATGCAGTTTACTAGTGAGTTAATCTATGCACATTTATATAAGAAACAACCAAAAAATAATGTAAAGTTTGGTTTAAGGATGAACTTTTATTCTGTTCTTACAGAAGAATTGGTTAAACCAAAGGTAGGAAACAGCAAAAGGCAATGTCTCTCTTGGTTTTATTTGGATAGCTTTAAAAAAAATTATTCTCATTCTATATTTTCCATTGATTCTTTTCTGCATTCTGTGCTATGTATATCCTATACCAACTTTTTTTTTTACAACCCCTTTTTTTTTAAAGGGTTCTTAGTACCAAAACTAGAGAATTGTCAATATTTTTTCTCAGTCTGTAATTGATGAAAGTTCCGGCCTTAGAGAGTCATCACTGATTGTATCCCTGGATCTTCCCATCTCTTTTCCTGTTTATAAAGAAGTTGAGGAGGGGCTTCCCTGGTGGCGCAGTGGTTGAGAGTCCGCCTGCCGATGTAGGGGACACGGGTTCACGCCCCGGTCTGGGAAGATCCCACGTGCCGCGGAGCGGCTAGGCCCGTGAGCCATGGCTGCTGAGCCTGCGCGTCCGGAGCCTGTGCTCCGCAACGGGAGAGGCCACAGCAAGTGAGAGGCCCGTGTACCGCAAAAAAACAAAACAAACAAACAAAAAAGAAGTTGAGGAGATTTTCTCTTCTCTCACATTGACAGTACACACACACACATACACACACACACCCACGCACACACACACACATTTCTAGAAGCCCTGTGTGGAGAAGCAGCATGTCTGCTTATTCACTGCTGCATATTTCTGCAGGCTCAACACAATGCCTGACACGGAGCCAGTGCTCAACATCTGTCCAAGGTCTCTCTGGGCTATGCTCTCTGTTTCTCCGTCTGAATCTTCTCTCTCTGATCTGGGCTGAAGCAGGAGGTGGGGATGAAAGTAAAGAGTGTTCAGGTTGGATACATCTTGAAAACAGCCTCCTTCCAGAACTCGTTGACTCTCTCTTATTTCCGTTGTATACTATTCAAAATCTCACATGTCTGCAACTGCACAGGGTTTTTCTATTAACCACTCATCTTTTCTGTATGAGAGCCAATGCTTCCACATGGACACATTGCTTTAGTCTAATTTCTGATACGAAAACATAAAACAATATCACAGTTTGTTTTGAAAAATGGGAACTGTCATATAAAATCCCACCACTCTATCACAATGTCCACTTTTGAGTATCCTCTTTGTTTTCCACATGTATCTCAGTCTTTCCAAAGTAGCCATCATCCTGCACATATTACTTTGTATACTCATTTAATACAATGTTGCAACATTTATTCTTTTTTTATTGGAGTATAATTGCTTTACAATATTGTGTTAGTTTCTGCCACACAGCCAAGTAAATCAGCCCTATGCCTACACACATCCCCTCCCTCTTGGACCTCCCTTCCCCTCCCCATCCCACACAACTTGACCATTACAGAGCACCGAGCTGAGCTCCTTGTGCCGTACAGCATGTTCCCACTAGCTATCTATCTTACACATGGTAGTGTATTTATGTCAAACCTAATCTCCCAATTCATCCCACCCTCCCCTTCCCCCCTGTGTCCACACATCAGTTCTCCATGTCTGCCTTTCTATTCCTGCCCTGCAAATAGGTTTATCTGTACCATTTTTCTAGATTCTACACATAGGATTTAATATACTATATTTGTTTTTCTCTTTCTGACTTACTCCACTCTGTATGACAGTCTCTAGGTCCATCCACTTCTCTACAAATGAACCAATTTCATTTCTTTTTATGGCTGAGTAATATTCCATTGTATATATGTACCACATCTCCTTTATTCATTGGTCTGTCGATGGACATTTAGGTTGATTCCATGTCCTGGCTATTGTAAATAGTGCTGCAGTGAACATTGGGGTACATGTGTCTTTTTGAATTATGGTTTTCTCAGGGTATATGCACAGTAGCGGGATTGCTGGGTCATATGGTGGCTCTATTTTTAGTTTTCTAAGGAACCTCCTACTGTTCTCCACAGTGGCTGTATTAATTGCACATTCCCACCAACAGTGCAAGAGGGTTCCCTTTTCTCTGTACCCTCTCCAGCATTTATTGTTTGTAGATTTTTTGATGATGGCCATTCTGATTGATGTGAGGTGATACCTCATTGTAGTTTTGATTTGCTTTTCTCTAATAATTAGTGATGTTGAGCATCTTTTCATGTGCCTCTTGGTCATCTGTATGTCTTCTTTGCTGAAATATCTATTTAGGTCTTCTGCTCATTTTTGGATTGGGTTTTTTTTTTTTTTTTTTTTTTTTGGTATTGAGCTGCATGAGCTGATTGTATATTTTGGAGATTAATCCTTTGTCTGTTGCTTCATTTGCAAATATTTTCTCCCATTCCGTGGGTTGTCTTTTCATCTTGTTTATGATATTCTTTGCTGTGCAAAAGATTTTAAGTTTAATTAGGTCCAATTCACTTATTTTTGTTTTTATTTTCATGTTTTCCTCTAAGAGCTTTATAGTGTCCAGTCTTACATTTAGGTCTTTTATTCATTTATTTATTTTTGGCTGTGTTGGGTCTTCCTTGCTGTGGCTTTCTCTAGTTGTGGCGAGCAGGGGCTACTCTTCACTGTGGTGCGCAGGCTTCTCATTGTGGTGGCTTGCTGTGGAGCACGGGCTCTAGGTGTGTGGGCTTCAGTAGTTGTGGCTCGTGGGCTCTAGAGCACAGGCTCAGTAGTTGTGGTGCACAGGCTTAGTTGCTCCATGGCATGTGGAATCTTCCCAGACTGGAGCTTGAACCCATATCCCCTGCACTGGCAGGAGGATTCTTAACAACTGCACCACCAGGGAAGCCCTACATTTAGGTCTTTAATCCATTTTGAGTTTATCTTTGTGTATGGTGTTAGGTGGTGTTCTAATTTCATTATTTTACATATACACCATGGTCAAAGTGGGATTTATCCCAGGGATGCAAGGATTCTTCAATATACACAAAACAATCAATGTAATACACCATATTAACAAATTAAAGAGTAAAAACCATATGATCATCTCAATTGATGCAGAAAAAGCTTTGACAAATTTCAACACCCATTCATGATAAAAACTCTCCAGAAGGTGGGCATAGAGGGAACCTACCTCAACATAAGAAAGGCCATATATGACAAACCCACAACAAACATCATTCTCAATGGTAAAAAACTGAGAACATTTCCTTTAAGATCAGGTACAAGACAAGGATGTCCACTCTTGCCACTATTATTCAACATCGTATTGGAAGTCCTAGCCATGGCAATCAGAGAAGAAAAAGAAATAAAAAGAATACAAATTGGAATAAAAGAAGTAAAACTGTCACTGTTTGCAGATGACATGATGTTATACATAGAACATCATAAAGGTGTCACCAGAAAACTACTAGAGCTAATCAATGAATTTGGTAAGGTTGCAGGATACAAAATTAATGCACAGAAATCTCTTGCATTCCTATACACTAACAATGAAAGATCAGTAAGAGAAATTAAGGAAACAATCCCATTTACCATTACAATAAAAAGAATAAAATACCTAGGAATAAACCTACCTAAGGAGGCAAAAGACCTGTACTCAGAAAACTATAAAACACTGATGGAAGAAATCAAAGATGACACAAATTGATGGAGAGATATACCATGCTCCTGGATTGGAAGAATCAATACTGTGAAAATGACTATACTACCCAAAGTAATCTACAGGTTCAATGCAATCCCTATCAAATTACCAATGGCATTTTTCACAGAATTAGAAACAAAAATTTCACAATTTGTATGGAAACACAAAAGACCCCGAATAGCCAAAGCAATCTTGAGAAAGAAAAATGGAGCTGGAGGAATCAGGCTCTCTGACTTTAGACTACACTGCAAAGCTACAGTAGTCAAGACAGTATGGTACTGGCACAAAAACAGAAATATAGATCAGTGGAACAGGATAGAAAGCCCAGAGATAAACCCACACACCTATGGTCACCTAATCTATGACAAAGGAGGCAAGAACATACAATGGAGACAAGACAGCCTCTTCAGTAAGTGGTGCTGAGAAAACTAGCAACATTTACTCTTGCATGTACATGGCAGTTATAATTTTTTTACCTTTAAGAATTTATAGTGTTATGGGTTTCCCTGGTGGCGCAGTCATTGAGAGTCCACCTGCTGATGCAGAGGACAAGGGTTCGTGTCCCAGTGTGGGAAGATCCCACACGCCGTGGAGCGGCTTGGCCTGTGCATCCAAAGCCTGGAGCTGCTGAGCCTGTGCATCCAAAGCCTGTGCTCCGCAGTGGGAGAGGGCACAACAGTGAGAGTCCCGCCTACTGCAAAAAATAAAAATAAAAAATAAAGAATTTATAGTGTTACATCAAAATCAACATGGCTTTGAGCCTTGAAAGAAATGGAAAGGATATTTTCCTAATAAGTAAAATATTCAGTATACATATTGGGACAATATCACAAATTTAGTGTATGACTTAACTAGTTCTCCAACCCATGTTTTCTGACACCAAATCTAGAGCTTACTCCTAATATCACCTAATAGCTTCTCTGGATAAGAGGCTCCAAAACACCTGCCTTCCAAACACCACTATATTTGTTTGCCCCTTTAGTTTGTAAGAGTTGTAACACTTTATCTGCACAGAGTGAGGATATAGAAATGTCTCTGTTCTAGTGCTTAGTTTTTCCAATAATGGCTCCTGAATTTCCTTCAGGAGTGCCTGCTTTGCTTTCTACCTTTCACCTTTAGTCTCCCTAGGTAAGTTGGGTTGGTTAACCACCATCCAAAGTGGGCCATTTTTCTCAGGTGGTCATAATTGGGAAATTCTCCCTAACCCAATCACTTGTGCCAAAGGCATCAATACTCTTTTAGCTTGAAGCACATGATTTGCCTGTCACAGAATACTTTTTGAGTATTAGTTTCTTAGCAAGATTTTTTGAGGCTTCTCGTCCATTGCATCCCTCCTCCTACCTACTGGGTCATACAGCTTCCTTCATGGTGATTATACAGCTCCGAGGATGCTCTGTCCTAACACTGTAAAATGTTCTTGTGTAGCCACTTGAAGTCACATCCAGTTATTCCATCCAGAGGCAAAGCTGTAGTCTTTCTTAAAAAAACTGTTTTTGTCTCAAAATTCACAATATCTCCTGATTCTCTCATAATTCCATCTTAATATTCCACTCTTCTGTATAAAATGGCACACAATCACTAACACTTTCTGATTGTGGAGCAAAATTGCAATATTAGTAAGCTAAGCAAAAAAAATGCAAGTAGAATTCCTCTGTAGAATAAAGGTCTACTAAAGATGACAAAAGAAAGCAGAGTATATCTCAAATTTAAATACTCTGACAGTGAGCAAGAAAAGGAAATTTAAAACATAGCTTTTATTTGTGTAAGGAATTAGAGTCAGAATAGTTCCTGGAACAAAGCAGATGCTCAGTATATGTGCTGAACAAATGAATGAGTAAACAGCTGGTACATACAGCTTCCCTCCTTGTTCATTGATTCACAGATGCCTTTAGCCATCAGTCTTAGAAAATGGGTTCTTTTCCTACTGAATGATCCTAAACTTCTTTTCTGAGAGATCTAAGCCCTAATTAGTCTTCTATTTATCTTTGCTGTTCGTTACAGTTTTATAGAAAGCTTCCTGGGCTCTAAAACCACTGTTCCAGCTCCATGGAACATCAAAATCCTAGCTCCCCTTTAGAATTAAGGTCGTTTCCATTGCACTGAAACCTTTATATTGTCACTTTCTGGATACCTTGTTAGGATCCCTTTTCTGGGCACTAAAACCTCTAAAGAAGCAAGGACTAGGGGAATGGGTTTGGGGAGAAAAATATATTAAAATGAGTCAGTAGATACACTTCTAATTAGATACACCTCCACATTCGTCAGCAGCTTGCTGACCTCTCCCTCACTTCTTATGCAGCTCCCATTTGGAGTTTCTACCAGAGTGTTCTCTGTGGCTAGGTGACATCATTCTTGCTCTTTGACTTACAGGCCAAGTAGGTGTACAAATGAGGCTAAGACCATACATGGCTTAGTTAACAGCACTTAGATGTGTCATTATATCCCTACCTCTTGCCATATTATACATCACTAATTGCAGGAAAGGAGTAGAGTAGGACAGAAAATCCTTATTCAATAATAACAATTGAAAACATATGCCTTGATGCTCCAGTAGGTCATTCTTTGTATAAAAAAGGGAATCTAAAGATAATGATGACTTTTTCATTGTTTACTATTATATGCTTATCTTTACATAAATTCTGTTTTCAACACAGTTTTGCTTCTTTCTTTCTTTCCCCTTTCTCCCTTCCTTCCTTCCTTCCTTCCTTCCTTCCTTCCTTCCTTCCTTCCTTTCTTCTTACTATGTATGGGTTCTAATTTCTCTTTGCAGGGGTTGTAATTCCCGTTCCTCCTGCCATCACCCCACTCACCTGTCTATGGTAAATAATAACTATGTGCTTCTGTCAGTGCTTTCAGGCTGATCTATCTCATTCTCCAAGTGGGGCTATGCCCTCTCCCAGTAAGTAGATGGGACGGAATAATTAAACGTCAGACTTGGACCGTTAGAGAACTGTGTACCTAGACTGCATTATTTTGACTCTTTATAAACTGTCTTTACTGAGCTAGGTTTGGAGTGACACCAAGGTTAGTATTGAGGGATGTTACACAGAAAACAGCTGTGTGAATCTTGCAGCTGCATGTCTTGTAGGCATGGTATTGAGGCTTTACAGTCTGTTGTATTATATAGCTTCTTCTATGTAAGGATGCAGAAGAAATTCCGTTCATATCCGAAGCCCAGAAAGGTTGGACTTCCCCTCAACAATATTGTAACTCTAGTAATTAATCTTAATATTTTCACTACTTTTTGCCCAGGGAAATCAGATATAAATATGCACCTCCTTTTGTGAAAATGTATCACTTGTTATAAATCTTGTAACAGTCTTATCTTTGACTTATTTTTTGACTTCATTACCTTTTCACACCAATTAGCTCACTTATTTCAAGATTTTATATTATTCAATTGTTCACTTTTCTGTAAGCTGCCTCAAATTCTTCCCCATTTTTTTGAATGAGTCAGATAAGCATCTATAATAAAGTTTTTTAAACACCCATAAATAAATTTTAATATTCAGTAGTTGTTTCAATTAGTTTAGAAAACTTTATAAGAATAAAATTGAATTTAAAACTGATTATAGGGCTTCCCTCGTGGTGCAGTGGCTGAGAGTCCACCTGCTGATGCAGGGGACGTGGGTTCATGCCCCTGTCCCGGAAGATCCCACATGCCATGGAGCGGCTGGGCCCGTGAGCCATGGCCACTGAGCCTGCGCGTCCGGAGCCTGTGCTCCTCAATGGGAGAGGCCACAACAGTGAGAGGCCTGCGTACTGCAAAAAAATAAAAATAAAAATAAAATAAATAAATAAAACTGATTATAAAACACTTTTGATGCTAAACTCTTACTATTATATGCTTATCTTTACATAAATTCTGAATGAAAATGAAATGAAAATTATATTGTTTCAAATTTATATCCTGTTAATCCAAACATATATATTTTTCTACCATTAATTGCTTCTGAATTAATTTTTCCAAGCCATGTATTTTTAAATTATTTTAATTTTTTGTCATTGGATTATTATTGCATTTTCAAATTATTTATGGATATTCATTCTGAAAATATGCAGATGAGATTTTATGTTTCTTGTTCAGACTTTTGATTTTCTATATTTAGGAATTTTCACATCTATATCATCTGTACCTTGAGACAGAAACCTCTTCAAGGTTAGGGCCCAAAATGACTCTATTCTTTATTATTAGTCACTAATAAACTGCCTTCACTACTTACTACCTCTGTGCCCTTGAACAAATGGCATCTCAGCTCTGGGCCTCAGTTTCCTCACTGATAAAACGTGGATAATTATAATAACCATTTCATAAGGTTGTTGTGGTTGTTTTAAAGGATTAATCACATCAGGAATTTGTAACTAGCACTTTGGGTATATTAGTAATGGCAAAGTAGCTGCTTAGCTGACAACTCTCCAAATCTCTGTTGTTTTACAACATAGAAGTTTATTTTTCACTCCATAAATGAGAGAGGGTACTCCACACAGTAATTCAGGGGCCCAGGCTGATGGAGGCTCTGCCATCATCAACATATAACTTTTAAGTTTTTACTGTGTGATCTATTATCTATCTGCCCTATCTATCTATCTATCTATCTATCATCTATTTCAGGTGGCAGTGGTGGGATATATGCCTGGAGAGGAAAAGGGTTAATGGAGAATATCAGAAAAACATCACTTCTGCCCACATTCCATATGGTCATCCTTATATTTGACTGTGACTGGGAAATGTAGTACCTATGTGGGCAGCTTCTTCCCAGCAGTAATTCTTCCCTTCAGAAGAGGAACATGAACCTTTGATAGACAGCTTGATATCACTACCTCACAGATATATGGGAAGTAATTGGTACATGTTGGGTATTGTTTATATATCTTTATATACCACTCAACACAATGTATCATACTTACAATTTCCTTGTTAGACTCTCCAATTAGGCAGGAGTCCTTTGAAGTCACACAGGGACTATATCTTGCACAGAGTCCCTGATTGTTAGCAGAATTGAAGAACAATATAAGTTCCTAACAAATGCTTGGTGAATGGATTTCTGTAGATGGCACTCACTTAAGAAATAAATAAATATCTGATCTGTTGTTGAATATACAATCATAATCACCATTAGTATTAACTGAAAATTACAAATAGCTCCTCTACATTGGAAGTTTAAACTTCCAAAAAAGTGAACTAGTCTCATTGCTTGGCCTCACTGAGTATCAATAATCTGAAGAAAAATAAGCCATCTGGGTGTGGATGGATTTGAAGAATAATAGATGCTGTCATGGCAGTTAATGACAACATGGTCACCCCTTTGAAGTATTGTATAATGGTTGCCACTGACTTCCCATTTCTCCACACCTTTTTTGGGAAATACTCAATAAACCTAGATGTGTAGTACAATTTATCAATGATTTTGTAATCTAAAATCAATATCTAGAGTTATGAGAATCTGCTTAGATTGACTAAGCTTTCCTCCACTGCTCCATTTGTGTTAACGCCTGCTTTTCCAATTAGATGACATTTAATCTAATGGGGAATGGGCTGTTGAACACAGTGTCACGTTCCCTCACAATTTGGTCCTCATTACTTCTATTAAAATTACAAAAGAGGACTCCAGTAAGAGGTGAGTAACTTGTAATCTAACCTTTGCATTATCAGAGCCTTATATCCATGTCACTCATGACGTGCAATACTTTCTCTCTTCTAAGAAGGTGATATCTCAGAATGCTAGAGCTACAGAGGTAAAAATTGGCATGGACGGTTGTGTCACTATTCCTCTGGAACTTTCACATATCCTCCCCCTTTTTCTGGTTCTTCTGAGATCATGACAAAAGGAGGGTTCTAGATGGTAGGAGAAAAGGTTTTTTTTTAGTTGTTTGTATTTCTCTTGTGGTTGTACATGCACTGTCTCATGGCAGGCATCCAGATATTGGCTCTTCTGTGGGTGTATCAATGGATTCTCCAAAGGGCCCTATGGGCACATCTCTCATGAACAGGCCCCTGATATGGATGCACCCTCTGGCTGGACCTGACGATACCCCCAAAAGCTTTTGCCTGTAGCAGAAATCCCTATAGCTTCTTACCACTTGCTTGTCCTATGCCAGCAGGGCATCCTCTTTGGTAGAAGCCCAACAAGACAATTCAAACATGGTTACTTGGCCCCTAGGACATACATCCTTATCCTGCCAAATCATGGAAGAGCAGTCTCCCCAAATTCTAATAGCCCTCTTTTAAACGTGTAGACAAAGGCTGATCCAGCCAGCCTCTCACCTTCAGATTTCCCCAGTGACTACTATTTGTGCCTGCAAACTCCTGGGGATACATAGCAGACTCTTCAAATATCTCTCCCCATAGCTTCACTTTGGCTCCACAGAGACTTGGGACAGGCCTATGAATTTTTCTTGCTCAAAGGGCATTAAACTAGTATTAACCTCACTTCTTTTCTTAATCTTTAAGCTTTCTTTCTCTTGGCATGATAGAGGGGAGACACCACCCTTCCAAATCTTTTCCTAAGGGGGTAGGAAGAGAAAGAAAAAGAATTCTTCACTTGTATGAAAATTCTTCGACCAATTCTCTTCAATAACTATTTGAATTTCTAGTCTTATAAGTCAGAAGCAGAAGATGATGGAAGGTTTCATAGTCACTGATTTGATGTGTTTATGTTTTAGCACAGCATGGATTCATCTTATATACAATAATTATCTGATAAAAATTTGTACAACTGCCACAGATCAAGCCATTTCAGGGTCTTTAATTATTTTAAATTCCAAAATCCCATACCAAATTCAACTTTTCAGTTACCCTGACTCTCTACTATATTCTTATTTTTGTGTGTTTTTATGTTTTGCTGCACGCTTGGACCATTTTTCTTTTCTTACAAACCATGTCTTGTAAATCTGTGTTTGGATTTAATTTTCTTTGCATAACCCAAGGGATATATATCATGAAAATCTGTTGCTTTGCCACTAAGTGGTTCTGATTCTTAAATTAAATATAGTAACTCGTATGATTATGTGTATATTGGCTAGATTTTTCTGTGTTTATAAGTTAGGTATGTTGTCTTCTGAGGTTGAATGGCAACTATTACCACTTGTCTCTCCTGAATCAGTCAGTTCATCATTAATTTCCTTGTCCATTGTGTCATTCATGATGGTGCTTGGATATTTAGCCCTGCAGGGAGAAAAAAATAATCTAGGAATATGTTTTATTGTTTTCTGTGTTAGAGTTTCAGCCAAAATCCTGAGATAATAGAAAATGTTCCATTTAATATATTGTTACTCTAATAGGAAATTTTAATGGCATATTTTCTTTTTTGTAAAGTATGAAAAAAAATCTTAACTAACCTACTTGAGACTTTTGACACATATTATCACTCACATGGCAGTTAGGTGATAACCATAAAGCTGAGTGAGATGCAGTTGCTGGGAGGTGGGGCTAAGTTGTCCTTTTCCCCACACCAGACTGACAGTACACACTTTCCAACCTTCTCCTCAGCAAAACTGAAAATAGCCACACATCTTGAAACTTCAGAGTGACTTACAAATATTCAAAAATCTCCCATTGTTAAATAGTCAGATGCTGAGGGTCTGCTAAGTGGAAGTAATAGGTGGTTTCAAGGATTAAAAGCAATTAAATTTTTTTCTGACCCTGACATCCTAAATATCTCTCCTCCTTGACTGAAACCTTTCTGAGGACTAGGGCTCACTTACTTATCTCTATCTCTTCCACCATCCCAGTGGGGTTGAACATATGATCTTTAGAGTGTTGCCAACTTGGATTTTGCTCTGGAACTTAATGGGGTCCTGAATCACCCTATGATTCAGGAAACTAGCCAGTGGTTTGATTCCTTTGTCAGGGTTTTCTCCCCTTTATAGAGAAATTCCTCAAAACCAGAAGTCTATATTTGCTGTTTCCATTTTCTTTACTCTCAGTCTCTTTTGAATCCATATTAATTGGTGTTTTGTTCCCTCTTCCACTGAAAGAGCAGTTCTATAGTCCTTGATGATCACCATGGTACCAAATCCAGTAGGTGATTATTATCCCTCATCATATTAGGTCTATCAACAATGTTAGGAAGAGTTGATCATTCTCTTCTTCTTGAAACACTTTCTTCACTTTGCTTCCAGGAAGTACCCTGGTTGTGTTTTCCTTCTATTTTGCTTGTTACCCTTCCTCGATCTCTGTTTGTTCTTCCTCATCTCCCTGAAGCCCATTCTTCAGACCTCTTCTCCTTGGGTTCTATACTCACTCCCTAAGCTCTCTCTCCCAGTTTCAGGGTTTTGAAAGCCATGTGAACTCTGTAAACTCCTAAATTTATATTTACAACCCACATGCCTCTCCCGAAATCATTCTCAAACATCCAACTGCCTGCTCAACACATCCCCCTTGATGTAAAGTTGTCATCTCAGACTTAATATGGCTAAAACATAACTCTTGATTTCTAAGCTCCCAATCTGCTCCTCCCACAGGGTTATCTTAGTGACTGGCAGCTCCATCCAAGTCACCCGAGCCAAGAATCTCGGATTCAACTCGAGTTTCCTCTTTCTCTTGTAAAATTCTTTCAGTGGTACCTTCAAAACATATCCTGAATCCAATCATTTCTCAAGACCTTCTTTACTACCTATTTTATCTAAAACAATATTGTCATTCACTTGGACTATTATAACCTCCTAATTTCCCCTGTCCACCCCAACACTTGGCAAAAGTAGGCATTCCAGTAATATGAATTAACTAAATTCATATTAAATTTGAATTCAGATTTTTGCTAAGGGAATGAATGAATGGCTGCTTATTGTTACTGGGTGGCTGTTTGGAGGTCATGTCCCCCAGGCTCACCCTCAGGATTTGAGATTGCTTTGAGACTCCCTCACCAATCAACACATATGTGTGCACATCTGTGTACACAGTTTTCACCTCTCTTATCTCTTAATAGGCTTTAAAGACTACCTTTTAACTCTTGGTAAGGTTATTCCAGTAAGGCAGTGAATGCCCCTTTAGGTAGAAGAAGGTGAGCTCCACCTTAGGAAAATTATGGGCTAAGCTGGCAAGACATTCTAAAGGGTAGAAGTGAGAGCT
The DNA here is from genome assembly GCF_949987515.2 of Delphinus delphis. Taxonomy (NCBI): domain Eukaryota; kingdom Metazoa; phylum Chordata; class Mammalia; order Artiodactyla; family Delphinidae; genus Delphinus; species Delphinus delphis. Next base: position 34,088,410 of record NC_082701.1, read on the forward strand.
TTTTTTTATTTGAAGACTAAGATTCTTTTATAATAGATGATGGAATAGGAAATTAACAATGAGTGGAATCTGGCAAAACTACCTATCTAGGTGGGATCTTAAATCAGATATAATTGGCCTCTGACTTCCCAGTGACAGGAACAACTTCAAGATCAATGACTACTGGTAGACATTTTCTTTCTAAAAAGAGCCCAAATCAGCATTTATGCTGGCTTGGTTTGTTTCTCACTCACTCTGACCCATTCCATTATTTATTGCCAGAGGTCTGAGACTTGAATATTATCTCAGCCCTGATTTTCTTATTGCCCTACTTTTAGGCTTCATGCTATGTGGACTTGATCTGCCTTTGGCTATTAGGTTCATCAAAAATGTTCAGTTTTTAATAATAACTTCTAGTTCTTTATGCCAGGTGCCCTAGGGCCTTTGGATCCACAGCCAAATCACAAAAATGAATAAAAACAACTTTTCTACTTTCACTAATAGGAGTGCAAACTTCTCATCACATTTTCAGCAGAATTGTCCTTTCATCAAAGTCTCTTATTTGGGATGATTGGGTCTAAGATTTAATCAAAGGACATTTGGCTCAGACAGAAAGGTGTGGAATTATTAACACTTCACTTCAACCCTGCTTTGAGTATTCAGATAATAATAATAATTATAGCTACAGTTAATACTGCTTACCTTGTGCTAGGCAATGTGTTGTATTTTTCACTTTTAACTCTACTGACAGCCTTATGAAATATGTACTATTTTTTATCTCTTTTCTATATATGAGGTTTAGAAAGGTTAAGTGACTTGCCAAAAGTCACAGAAGAGACAAATTGCAAAATGGATACTCACAAATGTACTCCTAATGCCAAAGACTATTATTTAAAAAAACTTCACACTACTATCTCCCTTAGAGCAAGGGGTAGTGACTATGAGGCAAGGCATGTTGCTTTCTCTTCTTTCTGTAAGAGAAAAGGATCAACATGTGAGTCCTCTCCAATTATTTTCATTTCTGTCCTGAAAGAATAAGGTAACAGAGTCATTTAGATGCGGTGCCCAAGTTGAGACAAATGATTTCCTAACGTTCCCTACCTGATAGAAGCTTAGGGAAGCTACTCACTCAATTATGTCATTGAACAAACCATGAGATCAGGATATTTTCTGTCCTGGCAGATTCTGAAAAAAATGGAGCCAGAAACCTTTTGGAGGAAAAAAGCCACATTTGAGAAGCATTCTCTGGCATTATCCTGTCCCAAGGCATCCACTTTCTGTGACTTATTAAAAGTAGCAAATGCTAATGTTTAAATTAGATTTTTAGTATATCAATTTCACTATTTTTTAGAAAAGGGCTGTAATTCTACCCCTGGGCCTTTTTAGCTACCTTAATAAGGCCCAAACCTATATAAATAACTTTTGATTGTCTGAAAGTGAAAATACTTCATGAATCAGACGGACAAAAACAAGGAAACCCAAACTCATTTAAACCAATAATTGGCTCATTCCTACTTTTGGCAATTCCTTATATATTTCCCAATAAATTAACATGATTACACTTGAGACCAGAGAACATCAATTTTAACTTTAAATTAAAGAGAAAGTACTTTGATTGATCATTTATCTGACCAGCAACAGGTCTCCAGAGACTCCAGGAACTCATTAATATATTGAGCTTTGAAGTTTTTGATTTGGTAGAATATCTATGTTGAGTCAGTATTAAGTGGTATAATGCTCAAATTCCTTCTCAGCTAGTTAGGTCCATGGGTTAGAAAATGCTGCTAGCAAAGCCACTTATTCTTTGTAGAGTAGAGAAAGTTGCTGTTCTGAACTATTGGTTGGATTCTTAACTCCAGCTTGTAAATATTTGCAGTGTTTCACAAGGCAGGAACCAGGGACAATCGAACCATGGATTCATTAGGTCCTTTTGTACTTTGCTAAGCTTGATCTCATCACTAAAGGAAAACAAACAGTGTTGCTTTCCTTCTACCTCCAAGAATCTCATCTTGCTTGGTCAAATCCACACCATTTTTTAAAAGATAAAGCAGAAGGCTCTTTGGGTTATATCTAAGGGCATCAACATTGGGAATGACCTAGTCAGGGCAAATTACTTTATATCAAGGACCATTTTGTCAATTACTCGATTGTATAGAAGAGACTCCCGTGACATCTGAGCAAGTATGGTTAGAGGAACGAGTGGTTGAACTCTTGGCTTCCACCATCATGTGATTGTTTACTCAACATCTCCACTCAATAAATTCAGATGAGTCTCATATTTAACATGTAAAAATAGAACACTTGTTTTCCCTTTGTGGAGGGTTGAATGGTGCCCTTCCCAAAAGATATTTCTACCTGGAATCTGTGAATATGACTTTATTTGGAAAAGGAGTTTTGCAGATGTAATTAGGTTAAGGATCGTGAGATGAGATATTCTGGATTATCCAGGTAGGTCCTAAATCTAATGACAAGTGTTCTTATAAGAGACAGAAGAGAAGATACACAGAGGAGGAGAAGGTCATGTGAAGACAGAGGCAGAGATTGTGGTCATACAGCTCTAAGCCAAGAAATGTCACCAGAAGCTGAAAAGGCAAGGGAAGATCCTCCCCTAGAGCCTTTGGAGGGAGTACAATCCTGCTGACACTTTGATTTTGGACTTCTGTGTTCTAGAACTATGAGAGAGACTAATTTCTGTTGTTTTAAGCCATCAAGTTTGTGGCACTTTGTTACAGTCGCCCCGGGGAAACTACCTCCCTCTTCAAATCTGCTTCAGCCCCAGCTTTCAGATGATAGTAGCTCTGGTCTTCCAGCTCAGGCCAAAAACCTGGCAGTGGGGGAGGTCATCCTCGACTCCTTTCCTCTCATCTAATCCATCAGCAAATCCTGTTCCTCTACCTTCAAAATATTCCAAGAAGTCAATTATTTCTCATTATTTCCATTGCTACAGTCATCATCTCTTGCCTACCATATTACAAAAGCCTACTAACTCATTTCCCTGCTTTGATCATGTCCTACTACACTTCATTTTCAACAGAACAACGGGAGGTAGACTTTAAAAACCAAATCAGATCATGGCATTTCTCCATTTAAATAATGTCAGTGGTTTCCTATTTTACTGAGTAAACCCCAAAGTTCTTTTCAGAATGTGAAACTCCTCCCCTTAAACATGCCCCATTCCCCTTACCCTGATTCCTCTCTCCCATGACACTTAACTTTCTAACTATGTGATTAACTTTTTACTTAAGCATATTGACAGTCTTCTCCCATTAGAACGTAAGCACCATGAGGGCGGGGTTGTTTCTTTGGTGTTTTGTTTTTCCTATTTTTACCACTGCTGTATCCTAAGCTCCTAGAATAGTAGGCAGCAAATTCTTTCTACAAAGGGCCAGGGAGAAAATATTTTATGCTATGTGGTCCATATGGTCTTTGTTGCTGCTATTTAATTTTACCATTGTATCAATAGTATGAAAGCAGCCATAGACTGGGTGTGGCTATGGTCCGATAAAATTTTATTTGCAAAAATAGGCATTGGGCAGGATTTAGCCTGTGACCTATAGCTTACCAATCTCTGTTCTAGAACAATATCTAGCATGTAATATTTGTTGAGTGAGTAAATACATGAAATTCACAAAAGTGGGAAGATTATTAATCCTCTGGGAGCCTCATTTTATTTAGCTATCAAATCAGGATATTAATGTAATTCTCCTAGGGATGTTTTCAGGTTTAAATGAGAAAAGATATGTGAGAACACCTGGATGAGTGTCACATGCATGAAATTCATAACAGGACTTTCTCCCTCTGCCACGTAGAGAGTAGGAAAACGTAAAATGGGTTATTGAAAAGCATCGTCTTAGTCCACTTGCCTTAAACAGTAAATAGTTATTTCTCTCAGTTCTGAAGGCTGGAAGTCTGAGATCAGGGTGCCAGCCTGGTCAGGTTCTTGGTTTGGGACCTCTTACTGGTTTACAGACCACCGTCTTCTCATTGTATCCGCACAGGGCAGAGAGAAGAGAGTAAGGAAGCTCTCTCACTCTCTTATAAGGACGCTAATCCCTTCATGAGGGTTCCGTCCTCATGAAGCAAGCAAGGCCCCACCTCTTAATTCCATCATGTTGGAGATTAAGGTTTCAATATATGAATTTTAGGGGACCACAAACATTTAGGTTATAGGAAGCATCTTGTATTTGTACATTATTTTTAATTCTGGGCATTTCACATGTATTACTTCAGTGGATCCTCACAGAAACCCTCTGATGGAGTTGGGACCCTCATACTCATAGAGCTTATGTGATTTCAAAATCCCTCAACTGGGGGCAGTGCAGTATGAGAATCTTATCTTGGGATCCTGATCTCTGATCATGTGCTATTCCCATCATGATGCTCTCAATCATTTAAAAGTTATTCTTCTTGAAAATAGTGCAGTTTTTCTAAAATATCAAGTAGTTCAGTTTTGTTCCAGTACCACAGTCTTCCCATTCCATGCCCCAGATCTGAGTTACATAGACCAAAGACCTAGAGGATTCTCTCTATGTGGTGCCTGCAACACATCTAGTTGTACTTATTTGCTAAATAGTTGCCACAGTAGGCTGTATTTCTAAGATATTTTCCCCCTCACTGTGAATTCAGAGCAATGAGAAATAGAGGGGAATAATCAGCACAGGAAAAGTACCTCATAAGATGCAGAGGGGGCACTGAGATATGGTAGGAGCAAAAATTTTGATTACATACAGAGCTCTGGCCAGAGGGAGTTGGAGGAAGTTTCTGCTGGGAATCCCCTTCTCCCACTTTTACTTGGCTGCACAGTACATTTGGATATCAGGCATCAAGAATGTTCTTCTGACTCACTGCGGGGATTTCCGGGAAGTCATCTTGTCAATATGGGGCAAGAAAAATCATCATTAGGCCTGATGGCATGGAACCAGGAAGACTGCCCCAAAGAATGTATCTGTGGCTGTGCTTCCCTCATCCTTTGTGTGCATCCCATTTCCACAAAGAGAAAGCAAACACATTACTTTGCTTCTTAGTCTTTTTACTCCTCTGGACAACTGTCCAAAAAAACCTAACCAATAAGACCTGTGTATTTCTATTTTGCAAGTATTATGTCTTAAGTATTATTTCTTAAGATCATTTCTCTCAACCCCTTTCTCGCTTTGTTCCTTTTCCAACCAAAAGAAATGCTAATTTCATTAGTTTTTGTAACCATAGTGGAGAGGTCCTTCATGATTCATGGATCATTGCTCCAACCCAGTCTCGTTAATTTTCTGTGTCACATAAGTCTTGAGGTCCATTAGTCTCAGGATTATTGAAAAGAGGATGCAGTCACTTTTTAACATATTAATGCTGTTTAAATGGGCCTTTGTATACTAATTTGGTTTTAGTAAACGTAGTTAGGGTTGGGAAGAAAAAGATGAAAGGGACACTGTGACTAAAAAGACAGTGTTAGCCAGGAGCTACATTGGTAATAAGATCATTTGAATATATTTTGATAATGTGCAGGTGCCAAAAATATTTGAAAAGTGGGATGAAGAGAAAGGATAATATTGGAAATGGCAGGGGAATGATTTTCTACTGTATCTCAGCTCTGCCAACAAGGCAACCAGGGAAGAGAAGGGTTGAATAAACACAAAATTTTGGTTGCTGCACAAAATAAGATCAAAGAAAAGGGAAGAATAATCAGAGGTAATGATGGTAAATTGCTTTTTAGTTCAGAGATAATTGACCCGCACTGAAGACATAATTATGGTACCTTGAGGAGATTAAAAGAAAGACAAAGGCAAAGGCATGGAGTGACAACAAACATGATTCAAGATCCTATAATTATGATGTTTTTATAACCACAATATTTTGATAGTAGCCTTTCAACCTACAAAATGCAGGAACAGCAGAAAACCAAGCAGATTCCATTTCAGTTGTCAGATATGTTTTCTTTTATTTAATTTCTATTTCTTCTCCTTTTCAGTTTCTTCTAACAGATGCCGGTACTTGAATGGTATCTGCTAGTAGTAAAGATGTGGAAAAGTGGAGAGAAATGATGGTGTATTTAGATGAGAAGGGTGAGTCTGCAATGAGAATTCTCCACTCCTGACTTTTCATCCAGCTCAAGCTAGGGTATTTTGGGCTCAGTCTGAAATTCTAGCAGCTCTCAGCTGGGCTTTCTATTAGATGTAAATTTTCCAAAGTGTGACTTAGGCACATAAGATGATTTTAGGTCATATGTGAACAATTTTTTTTTTGTTCCATCAGTTATGGATTTGAATGAGCATTTAAAAAGTTATTCATCCCCTAAATCTGTGTTACCATGGTTGTTATTTGCTTAGGATGAGGCCAAGTAACATAGCAAGTCAATTTAAAGAATAATACAATTAAATAATTGTATTAATGGTGCATGACTTTGGTACAAATCATGATAGAAGCTATCATAAATTACTGACATTTGCAAAATGCTGGTTAGTTCCTCCTTTTCCTTCATCCCATGGAGCTGTCCCATCACTGCCCCACGGTGATACAGTGAGAGAGAGGTGGGATAGCAGTTCTGAAAAACCATCAGAATGGAAATTGTACTGCTATATACTGACCACATTGGTGTTAGTTAAGGCAATATGTAATCTCCAGAAATCTGGACTTGAATTATGTAACGAGTCAACTACTCACTGTTGGCAGGTTAGCTATTAATCTAGAGAGTATGCACAGAGAAACCCATTCGTGCCACCAAAGCTGCATGTTGTATCAGGGATACATGTGTTTTCTGTCTCAATGTGTGTGTGTATGTGTGTGGTGCAAGGTTGACTGCAGGCAGAATGTGCCTCAATGTGGAACAGGTGGTGTGCTTTTCAGAACCAAGCAGACTCTTCAATCAAAATGGGATCTGTCAAGAATAACATACAGAACCCATTATAAGAAATTCAGTTTTTCCCAACTCAATTTTCTCCTTACCTAGCTTCTCCTATTACACTAATGAAGACACACACCTTTTCTTTGATTCATGGCTCAATCCATCATTTTTGGAAGTGCAATTCACTGCTTGCTTCGTTTTTTTTTTTTGTTTGTTTGTTTTGTTTTGTTTTTTGCAGTACGCGGGCCTCTCCCTGCTGTGGCCTCTCCCGCTCTGGAGCACAGGCTCCGGACGCGCAGGCTCAGCAGCCACGGCTCACGGGCCCAGCCGCTCTGCGGCATGTGGGATCTTCCCGGATCAGGGCACGAACCCGTGTCCCCTGCATCAGCAGGCGGACTCTCAACCACTGCGCCACCAGGGAAGCCCCACTGCTTGCTTAGCTTTTTAGGAGGCTAGTATTCACCACTCATTGTACTTTCTAACTGAACTTCTAAAAATCTTTTCAATTACACAAAAACTAGAACTGACGTCCAAACTACTTGCTCAGAAGGAAGTGAGACAATTTTTCTAAGTATACGAGGTGAGCCAAGTGGGTTGCAAAGTCTAGAACAAAAATGGTCTCCAGGTTGGGAAAAATAAGCATAAGAAATACAAGGAAAATTGGTTATGAATTCTTCTTAGATGGAAATATCTCACTAGGTAGACCTCAGAAATGCTATTTAAAATTTTTTCAAGATTAGGTACATAATCCTCACATACCATTCTCTTTATGGCAAAGGTTTCTGTTTTGAAAGTTGCCATCTACTGCTCTCTCTCATTTGGAGCATCCTCCAGGACTTGGTGCTCAGCTCACCAAGTCTACCCTTTGCTCATGTCTCCGATTGTGAGTATTCATCTTCTCTAAAACTCTTGCAGGACATTTTCCTCATCCAATTCCTACATAGTCACCTTTGGTAGGGGGTGTTATTCAGCCTACAACATGTGATTTTCAACTCATTTGCCTTTCAGAACTCATGTCATAGAAATGTTTAAGGTTGGACAAAGGAAAAAGTCCCTGGAAGTTTATATTTAACTTCAGTTAACCATTTTATTTAATGTCCTTGCAACTTACATAAATTCTTAAATATCTGTCATGTGTAGCACACCTATCTGTCTATCTATCTATCTACCTATCTGTCTATATTTGTAGTGTGTGGTATACTGGGTACCAGTTTCTTCACTGCAGTTGTCAGTCATACCCATATTCAGTTATCATTAATTAACATTTGGAGTGTCTAACTTGACCTTAAGCATCTTCCCCTCCATTCTCAGCTTCCATTTCAGGATTGTGTAAAGGGTTCCCTTCCTCTCTATATCTTTGTCTCATAGAATTTCTCCAGATTCTTACCCTTGAACTCTCTCGCTATTTGCTTGACCAGTGTTATCAATCTTTTGCTTCAGATTCTTTTCCTCCATCTTTTTTGACTTGATACTTCATTAAAAAAATTATTTCTCCCTTACTCAGAATACAGCCTTGATTCATCCACTTTGTTCCCATAAGAGTTTTTTTTTTCTTCCGTATAGTAATATCATTAGACGGGAAGGTGAATTTTGTCGAACAATAAACCTTTCCCTACAAGTCTACAACATTTTAACTTATTAACTACACTGAGCATGGCCCCACACAGAAACAGATACAACAGATCTCTGCCATACCCAGCAGTTTAGTTTACAGCCAACACCCGGCATTTGTGTTGACATTTTCAACCCACACCTCTCTGGCCAGACTGGATTGTGATACTCTTTAGTTTTAGCCTAGAAATGGCCTCTCAACACGGTGCTTGAGACAACCATCACTAATCGTCAAAAGGAAACATATGCATCCTTGGAATAAATCCATGGAAGGAAACTTGGTAGAATCATATGGGCATTTGTAGAAGGAAATAATATATCATGTAATAATTTCACTTGCCCCCTTACTTCACAGGGCATTTTTAGTAGTTTTAATAAGTATTATTTTTCAAGTACTTTGTAACTCAGGTGCAAGTGCCTAGGCACATTAGTCTATTTGAGGTCTGTAGGGCAAAAGTCAATATTAAACCTTCTAAGCTTGACAGCTCCATTTAAGACATGCCCAATTTACCACACTTCAGCTTTAAGCAACCTGGGTCAGGATGAAGGCTGTGTTCTGCTCCTGTTTGACACCTTCTGAGCATACATTGTCAGCTTTAACAAGCTGTGTATTGACATTATTCAATATACCTTATCTGCCAAGATGCATTCTAGCCATTAAACAAGGGTGTACTTTTAAACTGGCAATGGGAATGACTAGTATAATGCTTACAGTGTCAAAACTTGAGCACACAATGTCACTCATTGGCTATATAGGTGTAGGGAAGATGCAAGATGCAAATTTTAGTTTCCAGGAATTTTACAAGGAAAAGGTAAGGACCTCCAAATCTTTTAATCAGTTCTTTCTTTCAAAAGGAATTACTTGCAAAACAAACTATCTATCTATCCATCTTTTATTTATACTTATATACTTGTGTATATGAATATGTGTATATGTAGATATATTGTGTATGTATATATATATACATATATTTCTGCTATTCATTCTATTTCTACACCTCCTCTTGTATTCAGTAGTGAGGGTTAGTTTCATATTCTTTTTGAGTCATGGGTTATTCATGGAATTGCTGTTCCTTAAGGTCGTGTGTTCTATATCTCACTCTGCTGAACACCACTTGTATCTCCCACATACACCCCCTTCCATAGTATGCTTGGGCACCAGAAAATCACACTAGCCTTTACTCCCCATTTTTCTTGTTGTCCAAAACACCACTATGCAAGCCTTCATGGGTATACCCAACATTTTTAAAAGATTGGCGTCTAAAGGAAATTACAATATAATAAGGGAAGAACAGTCAGTGGGAAATACAACTATTCCCATAGTAGAAAGCATCCAAGAATTTCAACTTTGGAGGGATAATGGTTGATTCTGAGTGTGGGGGATATCTTTGGAATGTTTTCTGTTCCTCACTCTGTATCACTGTTCTCATATGCATCTCTTTCTGGGACCACACCTTCTTCTACTTGCTGTGCTTCAGGCTACCCATGCTATTCCCTACCCACATGGAGGACATATGACAACGTTTTAATTATTTGTTTAAGTAATATTTAGAATAATGGTTCTGAGGTCTCCAGCACAACAGAACCCATGGCCCCTTTCTCTTCGACCCCACTGAATAATGTGTTAAAGAGTAATGGGGTCTGGAGGACATTATTACTCAAAATCCACACAAAAGTACAGGATGGTGTAAGGCAATTCCCTTTGAGTATTTTCCACCAGTGGGAGTTGCAGATTCATTTCTTCATTATTTTGGTTGTCCAGTAGCTAACTATAAAATCAAACAAAGAGAAATACTTACCTTTCAAAAAGAAACAACTCTTAGGGTAAGTATAGTCTAAAGCAGAGGTAACAAACTCAGTTGCTTAGATGGCCAGGTAAGGAAATTGATTGATTGGGTAGGGTAGGGGTTGTGTCAAACTGAAGACTATGTATTTCTTTTAAAGGTGTATTTCATAGCTTCAGGACCTCAGAAGTTGCTCAGTTCCAGGGAGTAACACATTTGTACCATATAAGTACAACTCCATTGTATTAATTTTACTTAGGTTACAAGCTAAGTGGTGCTCTTTGAATTTGTAAGACAACATGGCCCTGTGACATTACATTTGATTTTTAGTATGTGGAAATTCAAGCTTAGAGTTGTCAGGACTTTCTTTCTTTCTTCCTGAGAAAACACAATTCTATGTGTGAAATCTCCAATTTAATTTTTTTGCAAGTAATTCAAATAAAAAACAACTCTGTGTAATCCAACAAAATGTCTGCAGGCCAAATTTGTACTATAAGCAAAGCTACTGCAGTACATCTAAATCCTTAAGGTGAGAGAAACATTTTCCTAACTTCCCTAATAAGTTGAGAGATTGTTTTTCTTACAGTGGGGATAGTACTTCACATTTTAATCAGAATGACTGTACTCCATGTTTTGCCTGAGGCAGTCCTGGTTTATGGCAATAATCATGGTATCCAGTTTCATTTAGCATTTGTCCTAGATTTTTCATTTTTTTTGAGCATAATGTCATTATAGATAACTGCATTCAGATAACCAGTGTGCCTTTGGTTGATTTCATTTCTACTTCTAGTTTCTGCCATCTTGAGTGTCAGATGCATGTGCAGTGAAAAGGGTTCTTACTTTAACACGTAGTTAAATATGAAAAATGGGTTAGTGATGACCTATTTCTCTTTTCTGACTCTTTCCAAATGTAAGGTAGCTAACACCCTAAATTCTTCCTTTGAATGATAGCATTAAGATGCTTGCTGTTGAACTCAAGTGCACTCTAGAGAAGCTAGGGACAGCTAACACCAACTTTTAGGCAGAAAAGGGAGAAGTGTTTATTGCTGCTGTTTCTGCTGGCCAGTTGGTAAATTGCTGTGGGCTTGCCTTGAGATGCTAGACACACAAAGCACCAATCACAGACAATGGGAAACTAGCAAAATTATAGGTGAGATATATGTAAAACATGTTTGAGAAATATTTATTGGAATGCTGTTTCTACAGTGATTTTTGTCATTTATTCTATGGTTACTCTATCTACAACGATTTATTTTACTGTTTCATTATGCATTTTTAAATTTTGTAATAAATTATTGCTGCAATGAGCTAAAACAAAGAAGTGTATATTTAATAAGAGATTAAAAATGAATTTTTGCTTCTTAAGAACATTTTAATGAATGTGAAGCTTTCATAAAATTTTATTGACAATTATTATTCACTAAGGAGGTTGTGATGATATTGATGACCACATAAAAACCAGGAGTCAAAAATATACTAAATAAATAAAATATTAAAGAAGCATCATCATCTATTTTGAAAGTTAGTAGTTACTTTAAGAATACTATCTCATTGGCAATGACTAAAAACATAGAGCTACAGAAAGTGCACTTACATTTCATCTTGTGAAGAATGACTTTTCATTTAGATCAAATGATGGCTTCAAATTAATTTCTTTTATTGTTGATTCCAACTTTCCTTGTGAGCATAATAAAAGTAGAGTAATTGTTGCTAATATGGTAATTTCATTAGCAGAAGAACTTTGCAAAGATTTAAATGATATCAGTTTTTTTTTCCCTCAGTGTAAACAAATAATTCAAGTAGAAAATAAATTTAAATAAATTCAACAATAGTGAATTTTTAAGTCCCAATTAATGGAATCAAAATCATTCTGTCGAAATTACAACATCTGACAGTATTGTGAATACAATTATAAATTTAGTTAAATATGTCAACATTTAATATAAAATATTTATTATGTGGAGAAAAGATGAATACAGATTTTAGTGGAGTATGGTGGTAAAAATAATGTTCTTATTAAAATAAAAGGCCATGGAGCAGAAATGTACTTGAAGTTGGTTGTGGTACACACATTATTTATAATTGCATCTAAACCAAACATACTATTTTACCAATCAAAATGGAAGCTGTAGAAATCAAAATAACAAATGTCATATATATCCACTTAGAATAAATAAACTACAACTTTTTTTTTTGGTAATGAAGATTGTATTAAATTTTAAAAAATACTTCAGCATGGCAGTACATGCTTACTGCTCTTAGTTATCCAGTATTAGTCAGAAATGTTGGATTTGTGATGAGAAACTTTAGAAAATAAACTAAATGTTTTATGATGCTTTTTTTAAAAAAGTAACTCCTTTAATTTTGATTGCATTTTGTTCAAAATTAATTGGAAATCTTTAATCAAAATATTTAACACATGAATGCCAAAAAACTGCAGCTTTTGAAGTATTTAGCAAGCTTGCAAACAGGAAGACAGTGAATTTGGTCTCTCAAAAAGGAAAGGAGAAACTGAACAAATAAAACAATAAAAACCTAGATTGTAACTTTGCTATTCAAACTGTGGTCCTAGGCAGCATTGGCATCACCTGGGAACTTGTTAGAAATGCAGACTCTCACCCACCCCAGAATTACTGAATCAGAATCTTTGTTTTAACATGATTCATGGGGCTTTTGTATTTACATTATAATTTGATAAGCACTGGTATAAAAGGTTTCATTTAGAAATTTGGTAATTACACTTCAGAATACCTTGACAAATAAGAAGAATACTTTGATGATACTTTTTTATTAATTGGAAAAATTATTATTCTCTGCTAGGATGACATGAAATTGAAAAGGCCTATGAAGATAGCATAATTTGGCAAAATATACAAAATAATCATAGAGAAAAAATCATAAATAGAGATTTGATGATTTTTTATTAAAGAAAATATCTAAATGGAAGCAAAAGTAACAGTATCCATAAAAATATTTGTTCTGAAATATTTACACATTAAAAAAAGGAAAGAATTAGGATTGAGAAAAACATCCATTAATGAGAAATTGCTCTGAGCTTGTCAGATACCTCAGTGTCTCTGGGAATGATTTTCTCAATTAAAGACATTTTGGTCTACAGAGAAAGGTCAACTGGAGGTGTCAATAATTTAAAATCTATTACATATAAAATGCAATGTTGAGGGTGATGTGTGAAATTTAATTTTAAAAATTAAAATATAACATTTTGAAAAAAAGCAACTTTAAGAAGAATACTAGTGGTAAGAGATTAGAGGTAGATATGGCTAAGAAAGTAAAGGAAATTAATCCATACCAAAATAAGTATTCCACTTACGTTATTTATACTTTTTTGCTATAACATCAATAATCAAACACTAAAGTTTCATAATAATCAGTACAATACTGTTTTATTTGCAGCTACATGGATATATATTATTGTAATTTAGAGAAAGAATTATATTTTGAAAATAATTTTTAATTCAATTATTTTAAGGTCCAGCAATATATTTGATAGTCAATAAATTATTTCAAAAATTATATAATTTTAAATTATCCCTCAAAAGTGTTTGGACAGTATATCATAATGCAGAACTGTGTTAGTTTCTTTCCATTTGTTTCTTTCACCTTACCCTTTCCAAATTATGCCTCTGCTGACCTGTTTAAAGAAAAAAAAAGGTAGCTTTAAATTACCTATTTTCTTAAGTGTGAAAAATCTGGTTAAAGCCTTGAAATTGTCACTTTTAAGGGCTCAACTAAATTCTCAGGCAAGAACAATAATCCTCTTCAGTTTTGAGGGGTGGGAAAAAGAATAAAGTGGGTAGTTTCAGAACTGCAGCTACATCTAAATTCATTTTAAATGATTTTAGTAACTATGCATTTATATTGACATTATGCCTAATACGGCTATTATACCACATTAATATGTAGTACCTACTATCACTGCTGTCATCATCCAGGTCCAAATCACCATTTATTACAGGGATTATTGAGGTAGCCTTCAAATAATACATCTCCTCTTGCCCTATTACAGTTAAATGTTAATATAACAGCCAAACTTTTTTTTTTTTTTTTTTTTGGCGGTACGCGGGCTTCTCACTATTGTGGCCTCTCCCGTTGCGGAGCACAGGCTCCGGACACGCAAGCTCAGCGGCCATGGCTCACGGGCGCAGCCGCTCCGTGGCATGTGGGATCTTCCCGGACCGGGGCACGAACCCGTGTCCCCTGCATCGGCAGGCGGACTCTCAACCACTGCGCCACCAGGGAAGCCCCAGCCAAACTTTTTAAAGTCCACTTTATAACACTTTTCTGCTCAAACTTCTGGTGACTTCCAAATTCATTCACAATAAAAGCCAAAGTTCTTACAAAGTTCTATAAGCCCCTTCATGTTTGCTTTCATCTGGATTATACATACCTCAGTGAATGTAGTAATGTGATGACTTACATTTTATGTGGTCTTATTTCAGAGATCCTTGATTAAGATTTCTCCGTTGTTGCTACCGTTGTTGCTCCACATCTCACGCTCTGCTATCTTTTCTCTCTCCCACCATGAGACTCATCCCACTCAGTCTCTAATTCTACCTGCTCCTCTTTTAGAGAGAGCTCCATTTAGCCTGCTAGCCTTCCCCTAGAGTTCTGGAAAATACATTTTTTTCCTTCCTGTTTTACTGCATGAGATTATTAGCCAGTGATCTATTTCTCTGGTAGATTGATTTTTGACAAGCATTTGTTCCCAGTTAGACTTCATCTTTCTAATTTAGGACTTGCCTTTCTGGCTACCAATCAATGGCTGTTAGAGCAATACAGATCTGCTTGAATATGAGAATGAGCAAAATGCACTAAGGCAGTAGTTTTGCTGAGTCTCAAAAATCATCCAATATCCATTCAAAGCCCACAATGTCTTTTGTTGTGACCTTCTCAATTAACTCTGTTGTGAATCATCCATGTGCATATTTGAGAATTGATTCTGCTACAAAGGTAGTTTTCCAAGAACGATATAATTTGTGGCAGTCTCTCTATATTTTGATCTCTAAAAGAAACTATTTTCTGTACCATGCATTTGGACAATAGAATATACACTGCATTTTCTAATGTATAATTGTTTCACTCATTTAATAGTGCATTCCCACTAGGTGTTGAGCACACTTAAGTTTCAGAGCTATTTTCAGGGTACCATTAGTCAAATGGCAAATTTGTGCCAATTTTTTAAAAAAGCAGCTTTTCTCTTAGAAGACATAGTTCTGTGTCAGGTTGCATAGTTTGATGAGCAGAGCATGGGTTATTTCAAACTTTATCTTACTTCCTTGGCTGGGCATCTTTGGGCAGTAAAAAACTTGCACCACAGTATGTGACAGTTCTAGAGATGAAAGGCATTTCCTTTGTCCTTGAGGAATTTCAGTACTGTTGGAAATTTCTGGAGGAGTTGGACTTTTGTTTGATCTTTTTTATTCCCACTTATACCTGGAAGAAAGACCTGAACACATAGTAAGCTCCTGATAAATACTTATAGGGATGAAACATCTAACTTACTAGAAATAATGGGATAGTATAGTCTAAAAATCAGCATGTGTTTTTTCACCAGCTTTTTTCTAGCTGTTGTGAAACTTTAAATTTTGACTGAAAGGGGAATATAAAAAAATTAGAAAGAGAATGAGGGAGAGGGAGAAAGAGGAAGATGAAACAAATATACTTACTTGATGAATTGCAAATGGGTTTTTGTTGTCAATATTAAAATAATACATAATTTCATTTGGAGAACACAGTAACTCTTTGATTGCTTTCAGAGATATAAATCCCTGTGCATATAATAATGAAATGAATTCTTTGAAATATGGGTGATAAAGATTCTTTGATTTCAGATGTCTATTCAGCCTCTTTTCACCTCTCTGTGCAGAGCAGCGGTTATTCTTGTTAGCAGAGATGTCAGAGGATCCATCTGAATTTTACGGATACCTATTTAACACTCTACTCAACCAACCCTGGACAGATCCTTGTCTATCAATTATACAAAAAGAGATGTCACTTGAAGTAAAACCAATATCTCAGAACAGAGACAAACCTCTTCCATGTCCTGACATCTTCTCTCCTTTAGTGAGACTTAAGAACAGTTCTCTTGAGTAGCTTTATCACTTGTTTATCATCCTTATATTTGCAATTGAAACACACTGGTGTGCCAGAATGTCCATGACTTCCCCATGAATGTAGTACCTGTTCATACCAGCTTTTCTCTAGGGGGCTTGTGGCAGCCATGAGAATGCTCCTTGCACACTATCAGTTATGGAAGGTGTAATTGAACAGGAGCCCCAGCTGCTGTGTTCTGAAATCTCCTGCCACATTTGTACCTAGTCCATGCTTCCCATGGCTGCTTCCAGCCAATGACTGAGCTTGGCCAAGATACACAGGCAGACCCATTCCTGGGAGATTTGGGACTGCTCTCATGGATACTTTGGCTCAAGTACTCTCTCAAGACCTTGTCAAACCTTCTTCTGAGAACATGGTGGTCTAGAACACGTCTATCAAACATTGGGGTCAGACTGGCATCATGGTCTGATGGCTCGCCCAGCATTTCCCATATCATTTTTCTATTTTTTCTCATACAGGTATTTCCCTAATAACTCCTTGTAAATTTAATCCCATCTTGGCACCCAGTTCTTGGATAGCCTGGAATAACACAGAACCTGACTCTTAGCAGCATATGCCCAGAATTCTACTTGGAAAAAAGGCATAGAGTCAACTGTCTTTGTTCTACCTCAGGTAGAATGTTGGTAACTCATTGAATGATAATCCCCATTTTCATAGTTTAATCTCATTTCTTCATCTGTTGCTTTTTACCCATTTAAACTAACCCCTGAGTCATAGCTGTACTCTAGAAAACCACATCTGTTCATACCTGTCTGTTGGGTCATTTGGTCACTGACTCTGTATGTGAGGCCCTAAATTCAAGTCCATGTGGTTGAACTTCCTAACTGCAGTCTGTCATGTGACCTTAATCTTGTCTGTATCCTTGACTGGGATGAAACTGTAGGTTTGCCTCAGGGCCCACAGAATTTCTGCTCAAAGGTAAATTGGTTAAAGGAAGAAAGTAAAACTTCTATAATATTTTAAAATGGAAACCTTTACTAAAATCTTTATATACCACTTTATTCTTATGTTCCAGGCACTCTGCTAATTAATATGCATGCATTATCTCTACTAATCCATATCAACCCCTTTAGGCTGGCATGATTACTGCTCCATTTTACAGATAATCAGCCTACCAGAGGTCTCACACTAATGAGTGGTGGGTCCAGGGAGTGTGACCACAGAATTTTGCTCTTGATTTTAATGTCTATATGCCATTTCTTCACTATTAAAAGCTGTGTGACCTTGACTAATTCACTTAGCTGTGGTAAGCCTATTACACATATGTAAGAGGAAGATAATAATACTACTGACCCTTTATTGAGTTTCTCATGTTTTTGACATTTTAGGTAATGCATTTATTAGTCCTCATTACAATCCTAGAAGGTAGGCATTGTTCTTGTACCTATTGCTGTGTAACAAAACATTGCAAAACTTAGTGGTATAAAACAATAATATTTTATTATTTCTCATGATTCTGGGCATGTACAATCTGGGTGGTTCTTTTCCTGGCCTCACTGGAAATAATTCATGTGGTTGCTGTCATCTGATGGCTCCACTGGGACTGGAGTTTCCAAGAGGGCCTCAGTCACATGTCTGGCAGTTGAAGGGACAGAGGCTTTTCAGTTCTTCTACCTGTAGCCTTTTAACCTTCACTAAGCTAGACTGACCTTCACAACATCATGGCCTAAGGATTCCAAGGAAGTGAAATTGAAAAGTATAAAATAACTTAAAGCTTAGGTATCACACTTGTAAATATTGCTTTTGCTGGTCAGGGTAAGTCACAAGGCCAGTCCTGATGAGAAGAGCAGCAATGCCACATTCCAAAGTGGACATTGTTACATTCATTGGGAGTCATTATTACTATAAACCTCATTTTAAAGGTGAGAAAACTAAATAGAAAAGTCAGAATTAAAATCCAGATCTGTATTCTCACCTCTTTGGTTTTCTTCCCGCTCTGCCATGCTATCAGTAGTACCTCCTTCTCCACAGTTTTGGTATTGGGACTAGATGAGACTGATACTAGGGAAGCAGTCTGCAAACTCAGCTGTGTCATTCAAAGTCCTCTCAGGTCTATGTATTGAGTTTTTATTCTAGCACATGTTTATTAAGTGTAAGACACTGTTTCAGGGCATGGAGTTATAATCCAATGATAAAGTAGGATTGGAACTTGAACATGGATCCTCTGAATACCAATTCATTACTCTTTTTACCATATCAAGGGATGATAAATGCATGGAACTTATGCTGCCACTACCATTCTCCCATGACCCTGGTACCACTAATTGATCAAAGTAAACACTCAAGATGAAAGATTTTTAATTTATAAAATGGGGAAATAGTAGTCTCAAATAGTGCTGGGGAAACTGGATATTCATATGCAAAAGAATTAAACTGCACCCTTATCTCATACTTCTCACCCAAAATAACAGGAAATAGATTAAGGACTTAAACTTAAGACCTGAAACCATAAAGCTCCTGGGAGAAAACATAGGGATTATGCTCCTTGTCATCGGTCTTAGGAATGATTTTTTTGGATTTGACACCAAAAGCAAAGGCAGCAAGAACAAAAATAAACAACTGGGACTACATCAAATTAAAATAAACTTCTGCACAGCAAAGGAAACCGCAATAAAATGAAAGGGCGACCTATGGAATGAAAGAAAATATTTGCAAGCCATATATCTGTTAAGTGGTTAACAATCCAAATATATAAAGAAGTCACATAACTCAACAGAAAAAAACAATCTGATTAAAAAATAGGCAGAGGAATGGAACAGACATTTTTCCAAAGAAGACATATGAATGGTCATCAGGCACATGAAAAGGTTCTCAACAGCACTAATCATCAAGGAAATGCAAATCAAAGCCATAATAAGATATTACCTCAGGGCTTCCCTGGTGGCGCAGTGGTTGAGAGTCCGCCTGCCGTTGCAGGGGACACGGGTTCGTGCCCCGGTCCGGGAAGATTCCACATGCTGCGGAGTGGCTGGGCCCGTGAGCCATGGCCGCTGAGCCTGCGCATCCAGATCCTGTGCTCCGCAACGGGAGAGGCCACAATGGTGAGAGGCCCACGTACTGCAAAAAAAAAAAAAAAAGATATTACCTCATACCTGTCAGAATGGCTATCATCCTTCACAATATATGAAAATCAAACAATCATGCTGTACACCTTAAACTTATACAGTGATATATGTCAATAATTAATAAAACTGGAAAAATAACATTATATAAAAAGGAATGACCATCCTCAGAAAGATAAGAGATAACAAGTGTTGGCAAGGCTGTGGAGAAAAGGGAAACCAGGTGCACTGATGATGAAAATGTAAATTGGTGCAGCCACTGTGGAGAACATCATGGAGGTTTCTCAAAAATTGAAAATAGAACTGCTGTATGATCCAGCAATCCTACTTCCACGTATGTATCCAAAAGAAATGAAAACACTATCTCAGAGAGATATCTGCACTCACAAGTTCATTGCAGCATATTCACAAGAGCCAAGATATAGAAACAATCTAAGTGTTCATCAATGGATGAATAGATAAAGAAGTTGTGGTATATTACATACAATGGAATATTATTCAGCCATGAGAAAGAATAAAATCCTGCTATTTGCAGCAACATGGATGGGCCTTGAAGGCACTATGTTGAGTGAAATAAACCAGACACAGAAAGACAAATACTGTGTGGTATCACTTATATATGTAATCTATTTTTAAAAGCCAAACTCATAGATACAGAGAGTAGAAAAGTAGTTTGCTAGGGGATGAGGGATAGGGGAAATATAGATTGGTAAAAGGATACAAACTTTCAGCTATGAAATGAGTAAGATCTGAGGGTCTAATGTACAGTGTGGTGACTATAGTTGATAACACTGTATTATATAATTGAAACTTGCTAAGAGACTAGAAATTAAATGTTTTTCCCTCCCTATCTATGTATCTATCTATCTAAATATGTGAGGTGAGGGATGTGTTAATTAATTAGATGGGAGGAACTGTTTGACAATGTATACCTGTATCAAACCATCACAATGTACACTTTAAATATCTTACAATTTTATTTGTCAATTATACCTCAATAAAGCTGGAAAAAAAAAATGGGTCCTACTTGAAATTTATCTATCTTTTCAGATAATAGACAGATATACAGTAAAATCATTGGTCATTTTCTTCTTAAAGAATGGAACTGCCCAACTCAGCTTCCTAAAATATCTAAGACAGGGTACTTTGCAGTCAAAAGAACACTTTTTCTTTTGTTTTCTCTTTTTAAATTAGGTATTTCCTTTACTGGTAAACTGGGCATGGAAATATTTGGGGCCTCTTTATCACTATTCCACAAATCCTTTTCTGATTGTTCCTTCTTTTCCTCAGCCCCTGCCTCCATTTTTTCATCATTTCCTCTCTTTCTCTCTCTTTTCTTCTTCCATCTTTCTCTGCCTCTGTCAAAGACATAATTAGCACATCTTGCATTTAGAAATGAAATCCTGCAGAGTGCACTATTATACTACGAATAATGATTACACCCTAATTGCAGTAAAATTGCCATTTGGAATAAGAAGTTTAATGCTCTGCACATCTGCAATGAATAAATCAAAAGAAACCATTGTTGATTTTGTTTCATGATTCCTGCAACAAATACCAATTTTGATCAAAGCAGTTGCTTAAATGTTTCCTTTTCAGCAGTACCTCACTGCAATAATGAATGCAAGCATTAGAATGATGGCCACTGTTTTTCACCATGCAAACTCAGACATTTCTGAGTCCCAGAGATCTGTTTGTATACAGTCGCTGCTGACTTCAAACAATTTAAAAATGCTGAAATCATAAAGGCGTCTGAAAGAAAATTAAAATTCTCATTGGTCAGAAAGTTTATCTGGACAAAAATGGACCTCATATGTGAGTATTTATATGATAAACTGGATGTAACTAATCAGGCAATCTAAATGTAGTCACAAATCTATTTTTAATCTATGATATTTTTTGACTGAATGAACGTGAAAATTTACTTCCCTTACTATTGTTTTGAAATTGTAGAAATTGAAGTGAATTCTGAAGATCATTTTGTCTAGTTTCCTGTTTCTAGAACTTCATTCAAAAAACTTTTATTAAGCCTCTATCATATATCAGATCCTGGTAGTTACAGGGACATTTCAGGATGAATAGAATACAGTGTCCATTATTACTAGCTATACCACGTAAGTCAGAAGGGTATTTCTACTTATACGCATCTTTAGGAATAAAAATTCCATGAACTCTTCACGTTATCCAAATGATCAAAGCAAGCAGTTCTACTTCACTTATATTTCTATGTAACTCTAATTATTACTAGGGGATTAGAGGGGAAAAGAAACCCTCAGCTCTCAGCTTATACACAAAGAAATTAATTGTTATTTTCCTTTGCAACCAAGGAAAATAGCCTATTGACCTAGTGAAAAGAATTAAAATGCATTTGTTTCACAATTGCTTGGCATGAAATCTATTTGGCATAAATTCAATTAGTCATTTATTTGAGGGAAATGCATTTCCATCTGTGGCCATGTCAGCTGAATCAGCTACTGGGAGTCCACTTACTGTGATGCTCCATCTATAATTATTTTTGTTTTTTCAACCCAGGTGGGTTTTAACGTACTCCAGTTAGTTGCTATATAGTTTTATGGTTTTTTGTTTGCTTTTCCCCCAAAGATCTTAGTATTTTGTACTCTCTAAAATAAATAAATGATGTGCTTACTTTTACCTAATCTAAAATCACATGCACACGAATCTATCATAGTGGTTTAAGCAATGAATTCGATGTGTATCAGAAAGTGAAGCATGAGTAAAGATGAAAAAAAGTGGAACCTAATTGTCAAGTTTACGGAATAGTCAGGGAATGCTGCCCACTGGTCCTTTCTGTGGCAGACATGCTGGCAGCAATAATGGAACTACCATTTAATTTGCTTTTTTTAAAAAAAAAAATCTTTATTGGATTATAATTGCTTTACTATGGTGTGTTAGTTTCTGCTTTATAACAAACTGAATCAGTTATACATATACATATGTCCCCATATCTCTTCCCTCTTGCATCTCCCTCCCTCCCACCCTCCCTATTGCACCCCTCTAAGTGGTCACAAAGCACTGAGTTGATCTCCCTGTGCTATACGGCTGCTACCCACTAGCTATATATTTTACATTTGGTAGTGTATATATGTCCATGCCACTCTCGCACTTTGTCCCAGCTTGCCCTTCCCACCCCCCATATCTTCAAGTCCACTCTCTAGGAGGTCTGTGTCTTTGTTTCCGTTTGCCCCTAGGTTCTTCATGAACTTTTTTTTTTTTTTTGGATCCCATATATATGTGTTAGCATACAGTATTTGTTTTTCTCTTTCTGACTTACTTCACTCTGTATGACAGACTCTATGTCCATTAACCTCACTAAAAATAACTCAATTTTGTTTCTTTTTATGGCTGAGTAATATTCCATTGTATATATGTGCCACATCTTCTTTATCCATTCATCTGTTGATGGACATGTAGGTTGATTTCATGTCCTGGGTATTGTAAATAGAGCTGCAATGAACATTTTGGTACATGACTCTATTTGAATTATGGTTTTCTCAGGGAATACGCCCAGTAGTGGGGTTGCTGGTTCATATGGTAGTTCTATTTTTAGTTTTTTAAGGAACCTCCATACTGTTCTCCATAGTGGCTATATCAGTTTACATTCCCACCAACAGTGCAAGAGGGGTCCCTTTTCTCCACACCCTCTCCAGCAATTATTGTTTGTAGATTTTTTGAAGATTGCCATTCTGACCGGTGTAAGACAATATCTCATTGTAGTTTTGATTCGTATTTCTGTAATGATTAATGATGTTGAGCATTCTTTCATGTGTTTGTTGGCAATCTGTATATCTTCTTGGGAGAAATGTCCATTTAGATCCTCTGCCCATTTTTGGATTGAGTTGTTTGTTTTTTTGATATTGAGCTTTATGAGCTGCTTGTAAATTTTGGAGATTAATCCTCTGTCAGTTGCTTCATTTGCAAATATTTTATGCCATTCTGAGGGTTGTCTTCTCATCTTGTTTATGGTTTCCTTTGCTGTGCAAAAGCTTTGAAGTTTAATTAGGTCCCATTTGTTTATTTTTGTTTTTATTTCCATTTCTTTAGGAGGTGGGTCAAAAAGGATCTTGCTGTGATTTATGTCATAGAGTGTTCTGCCTATGTTTTCCTCTAAGACTTTGATCATTTCTGGCCTTACATTTAGGTCTTTAATCCATTTTGAGTTTATTTTTGTGTATGGTGTTAGGGAGTGTTCTAATTTCATACTTTTACATGTACCTGTCCAGTTTTCCCAGCACCACTTATTGAAGAGGCTGTCTTTTCTCCACTGTATATTCTTGCCTCCTTTATCAAAGATAAGGTGACCATATGTGCATGGGTTTTTCTCTGGGCTTTCTATCCTGTTCCATTGATCTATATTTTTGTTTATATATCAGTACCATACTATCTTGATTACTGTAGCTTTGTAGTATAGTCGGAAGTCAGGAAGCCTGATTCTTCCAGCTCCGTTTTTCATTCTCAAGATTGCTCTGGCCATTCGGGGTCTTTTGTGTCTCCATACAAATTGTGAATTTTTTTGTCCTAGCTCTGTGAAAAATGCCATTGCTCGTTTGATAGGGATTGCATTGAATCTGTAGATTGCTTTGGGTAGTATAGTCATTTTCACAATGTTGATTCTTCTAATCCAAGAACATGGTATATCTCTCCATCTGTTTGTATCATCTTTAATTTCTTTCATCAGTGTCTTATAATTTTCTTTATATAGGTCTTTGGTCTCCTTAGGTAGGTTTATTCCTAGATATTTTATTCTTTTTGTTGCAGTGGTAAATGGGAGTGTTTTCTTAACTTCACTTTCAGATTTTTCATCATTAGTGTATAGGAATACAAGAGATTTCTGTGCATTACTTTTGTATCCTGCTACTTTACCAAATTCATTGATTAGCTCTAGTAGTTTTCTGGTAGCATCTTTAGGATTCTCTATGTATAGTATCATGTCATCTGCAAACAGTGACAGCTTTACTTCTTCTTTTCCAATTTGGATTCCTTTTGTTTATTTTTCTTCTCTCATTGCTGTGGCTAAAACTTCCAAAACTACATTGAATAATAGTGGTGAGAGTGGGCAAACTTGTCTTTTTTCTGATCTTAGTGGAAATGGTTTCAGTCTTTCACCATTGAGGATGATGTTGGCTGTGGGTTTGTCATATATTGCCTTTACTATGTTCAGGAAAGTTCTCTCTATGCCTACTTTCTGCAGGGTTTTTATCATAAATGGGTGTTGAATTTTGTCGAAAGCTTTCTCTGCATCTATTGAGATGATCATATGGTTTTTCTCCTTCAATTTGTTAATATGGTGTATCACGTTGATTGATTTGCATATATTGAAGAATCCTTGCATTCCTTGGGTAAACCCCAGTTGATCATGTTGTATGATCCTTTTAATGTGCTGTTGGATTCTGTTTGCTAGTATTTTGTTGAGGATTTTTGTATCTATGTTAATTAGTGATATTGGCCTGTGGTTTTACTTCTTTGTGACATCTTTGTCTGGTTTTGGTATCAGGATGATGGTGGCCGTGTAGAATGAGTTTGGGAGTGTTCCTCCCACTGCTATATTTTGGAAGAGCTTGAGAAGGATAGGTATTAGCTCTTCTCTGAATATTTGATAGAACTTGCCTGTGAAGCCATCTGGTCCTGGGCCAGGAATCTTTGTTGGAAGTTTTTTTTTTTTTTTTTTTTTTTTTTTTTGCGGTATGTGGGCCTCTCACTGTTGTGGCCTCTCCTGCTGTGGAGCACTGGCTCCATAAGCACAGGCTCAGCAGCCATGGCTCACGGGCCCAGCCACTCCGCGGCATGTGGGATATTCCTGGACCGGGGCATGAACCTCTGTCCCCTGCATTGGCAGGCAGACTCTTAACCACTGCGCCACCAGGGAAGCCCTGTTGGAAGATTTTTAATCACAGTTTCAGTTTTAGTTCTTGTGATTGGTCTGCTCATATTTTCTATTTCTTCCTGGTTCAGTCTCGGCAGGTTGCGCATTTCTAAGAATTTGTCCATTTCTTCCAGGTTGTCCATTTTATTGGCATAGAGTTGCTTGTAGTAATCTCTCATGATCCTTTGTATTTCTGCAGTATGAGTTGTTACTGCTCCTTTTTCATTCTTAATTCTATTGATTTGATTCTTCTCCCTTTTTTTCTTGATGAGTCTGGCTAATGGTTTATCAATTTTGTTTATCTTCTCAAAGAACCAGCTTTTATTTGTATTGATCTTGGCTATCATTTCCTTAATTTCTTTTTCATTTGTTTCTTATCTGGTCTTTATGATTTCTTTCCTTCTGCTAACTTTAGGTTTTTTTGTTGTTGTTTTTCTTCTTTCTTTAACTGCTTTAGGTGTAAGGTTACGTTGTTTTAGATGTTTCTTATTTCTTAAAGTAGGATTGTATTGCTATAAACTTCCTTCTTAGAACTGCTTTTGTTGCATCCCATAGGTTTTGGGTTGTTGTGTTTTCATTATCATTTGTTTCTAGGTAGTTTTTGAATTCTTCTTTGATTTCTTCAGTGATCTCTTGGTTATTAAGTAGTGTATTGTTTAGCCTCCATGTATTTGTATTTTTTACAGATTTTTTCCTGTAATTGATATCTAGTCTCATAGCGTTATAGTCGGAAAAGATACTTGATACAATTTCAATTTTCTTAAATTTACAAAGGCTTGATTTGTGACCCAAGATATTATCTATCCTGGAGAATGTTCCATGAGCACTTGAGAAGAATGTGTATTCTGTTGTTTTTGGATGGAATGTCCTATAAATATCAATTAAGTCCACCTTGATTTATGTATCATTTAAAGCTTGTGTTTCCTTATTTATTTTCATTTTGGATGATCTGTCCATTGGTGAAAGTGGAGTGTTAAAGTCCCCTACTATGATTGTGTTATTGTCGATTCCGCCTTTTATGGCTGTTAGTATTTGCCTTATGTATTGAGGTGCTCCTATGTTGGGTGCATAAATATTTACAATTCTTAAATCTTCTTCCCTTGATCATTATGTAGTGTCCTTCTTTAGCTCTTGTAATAGTCTTTGTTTTAAAGTCTATTTTGTCTGATATAAGAATTGGTGCTCCAGATTTCTTTTGATTTCCATTTGCATGGAATATCTTTTTCCAACCCCTCACTTTCTCTGTATATGTTCCTAGGTCTGAGGTGGGTCTCTTGTCAGCAGCATATATACATGTCTTGTTTTTGTATCCATTCAGCCAGTCTATGTCTTTTGGTTGGAGCATTTAACCCATTTATGTTTAAGGTAATTATCAATATGTATGTTCGTATTCCCATTTTCTTAATTGTTTTTGGTTTGTTATTGGAGGTTTTTTCTTCTCTTGTTTTTCCTTCCTAGAGAAGTTCCTTTAGCATTTGTTGTAAAGCTGGGTTGCTGGTACTGAATTCTCTTAGATTTTACTTGTCTGTAAATCTTTTAATTTCTCCATCAAATCTGAATCAGTTCCTTGCTGGGTAGAGTAATCTTGGTTGTAGGTTTTTCTCCTTCATCACTTTAAATATGTCCTGCCACTCCCTTCTGGCTTGCAGGGTTTCTGCTGAAAGTTCAGCTGTTAACCTTATGGGAATTCCCTTGTGTGTTATTTGTTGTTTTTCCCTTGCTGCTTTTAATATTTTTTCTTTGTATTTAATTCTTGATAGTTTGATTAATATGTGTCTTGGTGTATTTCTCCTTGGCTTTTTCCTTTATGGGACTCTCTGTGCTTCCGGGACTTAATTAACTATTTCCTTTCCCATATTAGGGAAGTTTTCAACTATAATCTCTTCAAATATTTTCTCAGTCCCTTTCTTTTCCTCTTTTTCTTCTGGGATCCCTATAATTCGAATATTGGTGTGTTTAATATTGTCCCAGAGGTCTCTGAGACTCTCCTCAATTCTTTTCATTCTTTTTTCTTTATTCTGCTCTGTAGTACTTGTTTCCACTATTTTATCTTCTAGGTCACTTATCCTTTCTTCTGCCTCAGTTATTCTACTATTGATCCCTTCTAGAGAATTTTTAATTTCATTTATTAGGTTGTTCTTCACTATTTGTTTGCTCTTTAGTTCTTCTAGGTCCTTGTTAAACATTTCTTGTATTTTGTCCATTCTATTTCCAAGATTTTGGATCATCTTTACTGTCATTATTCTGAATTCTTTATCAGGTAGACTGCCTATTTCCTCTTCATTTGTTAGGTCTGGTGGGTTTTTGCCTTGCTCCTTCATCTGCTGTGTGTTTCTCTGTCTTCTCATTTTGCTTAACTTACTGTGTTGTGGTCTTCTTTTTGTAGGTTGCAGTTTCATAGTTCCTGTTGTTTTCGGGATCTGTCCGCAGTGGCTAAGGTTGGTTCAGTGTGTTGTGTAGGCTTCCTGGTGGAGGGGACTAGTGCCTGTGTTCTGGTGGATGAGGCTGGATCTTGTCTTTCTGGTGGGCAGGTTCATGTCTGGTGGTGTGTTTTGTGGTATCTGTGGCCTTATTATGGTTTTAAGCAGCCTCTGTGCTAATGGATGGGTTTGTGTTCCTATCTTGCTAGTTGTTTGGCATAGGGTGTCGAGCAATGTAGCTTGCTGGTATTTGAGTGAAGCTGGGTCTTGGCATTGAGATGGAGATCTCCAGGAGGTTTTCACCTTTTGATATTACATGGAGCTGGGAGGTGTCTTGTGGACCAATGTCCTGAACTTGGCTCTCCCACCTCAGAGGCACAGCCCTGATGCCTCGCTGGAGCACCAAGATCCTGTCATCCACACGGCTCAGAATAAAATGAATAAAAGAAAGAAAGAAAGAAGATAAAATAAAATAAAGTAAAATAAAATAAAATAGTTATTAAAATAAAAAATAATTTTTTAAAAAATTATTTTAAGTAATAAAACAATTAAAAAAGAAAGAAAGAAGAGAGCAAGCAAACCAAAAAACAAATCCACCAATGATAACAAGTGCTAAAAAGTATACTTAGAAAAAAAAAGAAAAAGAAAGGACAGACAGAACTCTAGGAAAAATGGTAAAAGCAAAGCTATACAGACAAAATCACACACAGAAGCATACACATACACACTCGCAAATAGAGAAAAAGGGGAAAATATATATATATTGTTCCTCCCAAAGTCCACCTCCTCAATTTGGGATGATTCGTTGTCTATTCAGTATTCCAGAGATGCAGGATACATCAAGTTGATTGTGGAGATTTAATCCGCTGCTCCTGAGGCTGCTGAGAGAGATTTCCCTTTCTCTGTGTTTGCACAGCTCCCGGGGTTCAGCTTTGGATTTGGCCACGCCTCTGCATGTAGGTCACCTGAGGGCATCTGTTCTTCACTCACACAGGACAGGGTTAAAGGAGCCACTGATTC
Organism: Delphinus delphis; assembly: GCF_949987515.2. NCBI lineage: Eukaryota > Metazoa > Chordata > Mammalia > Artiodactyla > Delphinidae > Delphinus > Delphinus delphis. The sequence continues at coordinate 34,117,134 of NC_082701.1, forward strand.
GGGGGCTCTGGCTCACTCAGGCCGTGGGACGGGAGGGGTGTGGAGTGTGAGGGTGAGCCTGCGGAGGTAGAAGCTGGCTTGATGTTGCACCAGTGTGAGGCGCACTGTGTGTTCTCCCGGGGAAGTTGTCCCTGGATCACGGGACCCTGGCATTGGCAGACTGCACAGGCTCCCGGGAGAGGAAGTGTGGATAGTAACCTGTGCTTGCACACAGGCTTCCTGGTGGCAGCGGCAGCAGCAGCCTTAGCGTCTCATGCCCGTTTTTGGGGTCCACGCTGATAGCCGCAGCTCGCGCCCATCTCTGGAGCTCCTTTAAGCGGTGGTCTTAATCCCCTCTCCTGGCGCACCAGGAAACAAAGAGGCAAGAAAAAGTCTCTTGCCTCTTCGGCAGGTCCAGACCTTTTCCCCGACTCCCTCCTGGCTAGCCAGGGTGCTCTAGCCCCCTTCAGGCTGTGTTCACACAGCCAACCCCAGTCTTTTCCCTGGGATCCGACCTCCGAAGACCGAGCCTCAGCTCCCAGCCCCCACCCGTCCCAGCAGGTGAGCAGACAAGCCTCTAGTGCTGGTGAGTGCTGGTCGGCACTGATCCTCTGTGCAGGAATCTCTCCACTTTGCCCTCCGCACCCCTGTTGCTGTGCTCTCCTCCGTGGCTCTGAAGCTCCCCCACTCCGCCACCCACACTCTCCTCCCACGAAGGGCCTTCCTAGTGTGTGGAAACTTTTCCTCCTTCACAGCTCCCTCCCACTGGTGCAGGTCCTGTCCCTATTCTTTTGTCTCTGTTTATTCTTTTTTCTTTTGCCCTACCCAGGTACGTGGGGAGTTTCTTGCCTTTTGGGAGATCTGAGGTCTTCTGCCAGCATTCAGTAGGTGTTCTGTAGGAGTTGTTCCACATGTAGATGTATTTCTGATGTATTTGTGGGGAGGAAGGTGATCTCCACATCTTATTCTTCTACTATCTTGAAGCTCCCCGGTCTAATTTGCATGTGATAAATTTCAAAGTTACTGAAAATATACCTCATAGAAGTGTATCTCTGTGAAGTTTTCAGCCAGTATAATGCACAAAGACAAACACAGGGTCACAAAAGTTCTCATGTACTCTAAATTGAAGTGTAGAATCAGACACACAGGAAGGTGAGTCAAGATTATCTCTGTCTTACATTGGTAATACAAGCCACTCAAATCCCTACAGTTCTGTCTTTTTGAAGGTATTTGAGACCACAAGAGAGTCTGCCCAACCCCCTTTTCTTTTCCCCTTACCCATCACACATGGGTTCCATTATTCCGCATGCTTGCCTTCTTAAAGACTGATCAGATTACCAATGCACAGACTTTCTCTGTTATCACTGGTGCCACCTCTATTGATACATATGATCATATTAATGTTCCCTTCATTGTTGGTCAAAGGAACAAATTGGCCCACCATTGAGAGGTGGTGATGTAAAAAGAAATTCAGATACATATAAATGTGCAATCTGATATACATGACTCAATCCACTTAGAAAGTGTATCTTTATGTTTTTGCGAAGTGGTAAATGTTTATTTTTCTTTTTCTCCTGCAACATCTGTTGGCTTACGCTTGGCATCCTTTGTAATGCACATGTGTAGGAAATGAAAATTTCAACAGAGAAGGGAGAAAGGTGGGCAGGAATAGGGAAGAAATGGGAAAGGCATTTAAAATGTTATCAATTTATGAATGCCAGTGTTTCATCTTGTTATACAAAAAAGTAAATGCATGTGTGAGTGTGTCTGTGTATACTGTCTTCGACTCACTTGCTCTTCTAATTAGGTGAACGCAAGATTATTTTTAAATTGTGTGTCACAGGCAAAAGCACAATTGGTGTCTAACGTGCAGGCTTAGTTCTGTATGACTCCCTCTGTCCCTCTTCCTTCTTGCTCTCTGAAGCAAACACCCATTCTTCTGGAAGAATAGCTCCTCAGGGAGTAGATTTAGTCCCTCTCTTTTATGTCCTTTGAGTACTTTGAATCCTCTCAAATTGCTGCCTTTTTTAGGGCTTTGTATGAGGATCAAGGATTCTCAGTGAGTCCTCTAGGGATATGTACATACAAACCAGATAAGTGCCCTTTCCAGGTCACCTCTTGGCCAGTAAGTTGGTCTGATTGCTTTTGGTGCTGCATGTTGGGAGTTCTTGAATAGTTTGGCAACAAATTAAGGATGCAGCAGAGTTGTTGTTGGTAGGGGAAGAGGCAGGTACTACTCTTGACTCCCGCCTTAAAAAAACCCCTCCTGGTCCCCACAGGGAATGGTTGGTTGTAAACCTTGGCACGCTTAAGTATTTTCTTTTATATAGGGGTAGGCAACATCTGTGCTTTAAGCACTTTATAGAATAACTATAAAATAAAGGAGAGCCTAAAATTAATAAAATACATAATGTGAAGGCATAGCAGGCATATTAGAATGTGCCACCTTAATCCTCACGATGTCCTTATAACCTCATTTTACAGATCGGGGAGCTGAGGCACAAAAAGTTTAAGTACCTCACCCAAGCTCGCACAGTAAGTTGCAGAGCTGGAATTTGATCTAAGAGTCAAATATTCACTACCCAAGAGAGAATCTTATAAGCCTGAAGCCAAAAAAGCAGTAAAAATAAACTGACATAAATACATAAATATTTAAAACCTGTATTCATCAAAAATTATAAACAAAATTGGAAATCAACAAACTGGAGAAAAATGCCATTGCACTGTATGGCAATATGTTTTGTAAAGGAGCAAAGTGTATTTTAATATTTGATTTGTACTGAAAAAGAGGAAGCTAAATTCTATTTCCTTTGCATATTTAGAAAATAAAAGAATCAACTTCTAATGATTAGAGTTAATATCATTTTAAAGGAATTAAATTTTGGTGGTTCTAGAGATTATGTAGGGAGACCCATAAGAAGATATAAAATACAGAAAGCTAGCATATTAGAATAAGGAGAGACTAAGGATATTAAATGAAGCCAGAAATTAAACAAAAAAAATGCAGACCGTAGACCATTTTATCCTTGTAAATGGGCTATGAACGGCCTTCTCAAAATATTTATATCATTACAGCAATGTCTTTCAAAAAAATTGTTCCCACACAGTCCCTGTATATAGCTGATAGCATCTCAACAGAATACAATTCCATAAATGCGCATCTACATTGTACAGGAATGAATATGAAAATTCTTTTAGGTACAAGGTAAATGTACAAAATCAGTAATAATTATAAACTACTCAACCATTTACAGAATGTAATGGATGAAGGAAAAAACCTTATTTCACAATTGCAACGAAGAAGATAAAAACCCAGCAATAATTTTAACTTAGACTACATGACATCTACATCAAGGAAATCTATAAACACTACTGAGAGACGTTAAAAAAAGACTAAATCTAACCAACATTGTTAATTACCTATGATTCAATAAAAAAGGGTTATAAAATAAATAAATAAATACTAAGAAAAAAAAGACTAAACTATGGCAAGTCAATCTAAATTAATAGATGGAAAGTTCCAATATGATAAAATAACATGTCAATAAATGTATTTGTTAAAATATAGTTCTCATTAAGGTGTGTGTGTATATATATACACACACACCTTAATTCAACATTTTATCATATATACATAAGATTTTGGTAATTTGTCTAAGTGATTCTAAAGTTAAATTGAAGAATACATATATATCACTATCTGGGAGAGAATTTTATCAACCTAAAGCTAATAAATCAGTAAAAACTCAATTAATAAAAATACATATTTAAAACATATATACATAAAACATTTATAAACGAAATGGGAATATCAACAAACTGGAGAAAATATACCAAAAATATAATTGTGATAAATTGTAAAAATAGGCATTGAAGAAAAGGGAAGCTGGATCCACCAGTTCCAGTGCCTCACTGATTGAGGGTTGCCCTTGGGAAGGTTGAATCCATGGCACTTTGGGGCGACTGCAAGCTCCCATGAGCCTGGAGAAAGTCTTCAAGCAGAAAAACGGAGATGCTGGTGATGGAGATAGGAAGCTGTCAGTGTGTCTGGGAGCTGTCCATGTGACTGCAGGTGAACTCAGGGAGGGTGGAGGCAATATGGGGCAAGGGAAATTCAGCAGTATCTCTTCAAAGGAGAAGTGTCTTGATTATAGAATTTAATGAAAAATGCTGGAGAAAAACTGTATGTATGGAGAACAATAACCATTATGTAAGAAAAGTGCATAGGTTAAAGACTGGAAGGAAGCATGGCAAAACATTAAAAGTGAATGTCTTGGATTCTAGAACTATCACCAAATTTCATTTATAATTGTAGTAGCAATAATATAGAAATAAAGAGTTGTCATAATTATTGTTGTTAATTTTGTTTTGTTTAGAGCTGGTGTTGGCAAACTACAACTCAGCTTCTATTTTTGCAAAAAGAGTTTTATTGGATGCATAGCCACACTCATTCATTTACATATTTTCTATGGCTGATTTTGCTATAACTAAAGAGTTGACTCGTTGCCACAAAGACTGAAAACCTAATATATTTATTTTCTGAATTTTTACAGAAAAGTTTTGCTGATCCCTAGTTTAGAACAATATACTGAACTAATAAGATAATTTGAGCACAATTTGAGTATTTAGGGGGAAAGAAAATGGACAAGGCAGTAAAGTACTGTATTTACGTAATGCACATTGTGACATAAATTTAAGAAGTGCAAAGGTAGAGACATAAACTATTCATAATATCCTCTCAGGTAATAATCAAATTCAACTTTTCTATCCTATATTTTGGCTGTTAATCTTTTCTAGCACAGACTGGGAAAATTTGAGAACATCAACCATTCCTCTTGAAAGAGTTCAATCAGTGCTTGAGTTTCAAATCAATACCATCTTGAAATTATGTGAAGATAATGAAGTGGCCCACTAGCAAATTGCCTTTAAAATTGGGTTTGAAAAGCTTCAATTAAATGGCTTCATTAAGAAAAGTGAGACCTTAAATACCCAATAAAAGGGAGCAGGACTCCTTTGAGAAATGGATAATTCCAGGACTGAGGCAGAGAAAATACAAGGTGAACCTAGGAATGTTTTAGTGCCTGAAAGTAAGAAAGTGTTCAAAAACTATTGAGAACATGTCAAGTGGATACAAGAGCTAAACTGAAGAGTCTGGCTAAATTTGAGACAATTTAAGCATAAAAAATAATGATGGCAATGGAGTATAATACAAGTAAAAAAATACATGAACTTATAACAATACCAAAAAATGGGAGAGGGGGATGGATGCTTTTCTTCATAGAAGAATGCCAGCTAATACACGTGGAAGAAATGATAGTGTTAGAATATAACCGTTTAGATACCACCAATATAATAATTCAGGCACGGATCATCAAGGATGCTAAAATTACTTGGTGAAATAGGGAGCAGCATATTTCATGGTCTCAAAATATCACCCTAGTGATTGCTTGTTAAATGACAGAGAAAGGGTACTTTCATAATGAAAAGATTAGACACTAATCTGACCTGAATCAAATATTTAAACTTGGGCCCCCATTAATAGAACAAATGTGACTCAGGAATTTATACAACATCACCTATGCAGTATTCTTATCAAAAATGTTTACTCTGAATTTAATCATAAAGAATCAGGCAAATCTAGAATATGGAACATTGTACTAGTCAACTGACCTAAATTATTAGGAGATTGTTCTAGGTTGAAGGAGATTATTTTGGTTTAATAGGAACCAAATGCAATACATGTACTCTGGATTCTGGACAGGGGGAAAAACAGATATAAAGGACATTTGGGAAAATTTGAAGATGAATTTTATATTAGACAACATTATTAAATCCATGTTAAATTTCTTGACTTGTAATAACATTGTGGTTATATAAGATAATGTTCTTGTTCACAGGAGATAGATGCTGAGGTATTTAGGGGTGAAGTGTCATGGTATTTGCTATGTACTGCACATAGTTCAGAAATGAGAGGGGAGTGAGAAAATGTAGCAAAAATGTTAACTAATATTTATTCAAAATTATCTTTATTTAAATTACTTTTTATTATTTAAATTGCATTTGTTTTGTTTTGTAATAACATTATTGCAAACATTTATCATACAACTACTATGTCTAAAGACTTTTGCTAAGTGTTAGATCACTAAGAGACATAAACCATAGAATCCAGTTCTCAAGAAGGCATCTATTTGCATGGCAAACATTTCCCAATCACTATATGTTAGATGCTAAATAGATAACTCCAGAAATAGGTACTGGAAGAGTTCATAGGAGAAAGCAGTTTCTTGAGCTGAACTAATTTGATACGCTACAAGTAATAAGTGAGTCCTGAAGGAAATGCCTCCATTTACTATGCTGAAAACAACTAAAACCTTATACTCACCTTTCATGGTAAAATCTCTGAAATACAAATTCTGATGAGCTCACACTTACAAAATTCCAAATGTATTGTTTTATTCCTAAAATCTTCTATCATACTTTCTCTGATCAAATATAGAAAGAATAAAAGTAAAGAGTGAGTTTTCTAATCCATTGGTGTCTGGATAACCCTCACAAATGGACTTATTTCCCATCTAGTAAGAGATATGCAGCAGGTTGTTCTGACACTTTGTTGGATCTTAGCAACATTTCCTCCCGTCTGTGCTTTCACTTTATCACGAGAGACTAGAAGCCTACAAACTACATTTCTCTGATTCCCTTGCCAGCTGGCTTCTAATTAGGTTCTTCCAATAGAAGACACTGAAGGCATATTGGAGGGCTGGAGAAAAGAAGTCAGTCCCCCTGGTTGATTCCTCAGACAACAGAAGTCCAGGCTCTTGAGGTCCTGTTCAGGTAGAATTCCACATGGTGCAGTGGCAGCAAAGACACAGCAGCCTCCACAGCATGGGGCTATCTGCCCTGGTTCTGGTAGGGGTGGCATGGCAGCTGTAGACACCAGTGCCTCAGTAGCATAGCCCTGTGGCCCAGTACCTGTGATGATAATAGCTGAGTATGCCTTTGGACTTACAGCAGCATCAATAGAAGAACAGTGTCTTAGCTTTTTGTCAAGTAGCAGAAATGGGGTTCCAATAATGGCTGTGGATGCTCTGGCAACCTCAGTGACACAGCAGAGGCTTTGGGTACCACAATTTACCCTTTTGCTCCTTCAGTCCTATTAGAAAATGGAGGCTTCCTATCATTACCAATGTCTGAACAAACTAAACTTTTATTTTTCTCCTCTAGTCAGTCCAACACTTTGGAAATGCTGTATTAAATTCTCCCTACTTGGAATTCCCAGAGCCTTCCTGCTTCGTTTTTGTTTTGGACTGAACATTGACTGACACATCAGTGACTTTAAGGATTTGTGTATAATTGGGCTTCAGGACTTGGGGTCCTGGGAGCAGCAGATTTTAGGTTTAATCTAATACATTTTTCTTTATGACTGCCTCTTAGGTGTGTTTAAGAAACTGAAATTTGATTCACTCATTTAGATGGTTTCCTGATGCATTTTCTGCTGATGGCAGCAAGAGCATGAGGTATCAGGAAAGCTTTGAAGCATGGGAGCAGCAGAAGTGGTGGTGGTTGGTTTTGCTGGATGATACCTGTATAACTTTGGGAATTACTCCTGACAATATGTATTTAGCACCTCCAAAGTGCCAATACTGAACTACATGACTTCACATGTGTTACCTCATTTTTCTTCCCTGACCCCCTGCCAAGAAACTCCTCAAATCCATAGTCTAATGAGTATTATCATTTCCTCCTTAGGAGAAAGATATTTTGGCCACCTGCATTAGAATATCTTGGGGTGCCTATTAACAATCAGGTTCCAGGAACTTACCCTACACTTACTAATTAAGAATCTCTGTGGGTGGCACCTGGGTGTCCTAGGTGATTATTATGCATCCCCCAAATTTGAGAAGCACCATCAGAGAGAAGTAACTTGTTCAAGGTCAGAGTATTAGAGATAACATTTGAACTTGTTGGTCTGACTTGAAATCTCATGTTTCTCCCACTCACCCCACTTACATAGTCCCATCATCTAAGGGAAGGAATTGTTGAGCAAAGATGAGAGGCCACATGCTCTCAAATATTATATTAATGTTCTACATTTGATGAATATTTTGAGGTTCCAAGATATTTTTATCCAGCTTTCCCATTTAACAAAGCATAATATGGTTTGATTAAACAAAGACTTTTTCTTCAAATTTATTCCGAGTACTGTTTCATATTTCTCTTCTCTTGGCAAGTGATGAAACAACTCAAATTATCTATCATTAAATATATTATGAGAATATACCCCATGTCAATTTACTACACTTACTTGTTCTGAAATGGAGGGCAATTTACCTCTGTCTTCTTTATTTCTCCAACAACCTGCTTGTTATTTGTTGCTTTGACTTTTCTTCTAGTATCTCATCTAATTTAACAATCTTGATTCATTTCAATTCAGCAGGCATTCATTGACAGCCTATATTTTTCACACTGTCTTAGGCCCTGTGGGAGATAAAGACTCTGCCCCCAATGGAGCATGTTCTCCAAATCTCCTCTTGGCGTGACCTCATATCCATGCTATGCTGCTTTTGGAGTGAAATCAGTAAAAATCACCCTTTCATCTTTAAAATTATCCAAATTGACAGCATATGGCTCAGATATTTCTCAATTAAGAGGTCATTGAGGTCTTCCCTGGTGGCAAGGTGGTTAAGTATCCACCTGCCAATGAAGGGTATACAGGTTTGATCCCTGGTCTGGGAAGATCCCACACGCCACGGAACAACTAAGCCCATGTGGCACAACTACTGAGCCTGTGCTCTAGAGCCCGCGAGCCACAACTACTGAAGCCTGCGAGCTTAGAGCCCGTGTTCTGCAACAAGAGAAGCCGCTGCAATGAGAAGCCCATGCACTGCAACAAAGAGTAGCCCCCGCTCGCAGCAACTAAAGAAAGCCTGCGCACAATGAAGCAGCCAAAGAAAAAAGAGGTCAGTGAAAATGTCATAAAATATGCTAGGCAAGGAAGTTGAAGTTTCCAATGTTAAATGTAATTGATGTTGAAGATGTTGCAAAACAAATTCCTTCTTAAGACATATTTCCCAGGAGTGGGACCACAAGCTGATTCACTTGGCTTTCCAGTGTGTTAAGGTAAGCAGTCTTTTCAGAATCAGAAATTCCCATTTTAAAGAAAAGTCTCGACTATTCGGGGTCTTTTGTGTTTCCATACAAATTGTGAAATTTTTTGTTCTAGTTCTGTGAAAAATGCCAGTGGAAGTTTGATAGGGATTGCATTGAATCTGTAGATTGCTTTGGGTAGTAGAGTCATTTTCACAATGTTGATTCTTCCAATCCAAGAACATGGTATGTCTCTACATCTATCTGTATCATCTTTAATTTCTTTCATCAGTGTCTTATAATTTTCTGCGTACAGGTCTTTTGTCTCCTTAGGTAGGTTGAGAATGAAAAACGGAGCTGGAGGAATCAGGCTCCCTGACTTCAGACTATACTACAAAGCTACAGTTATCAAGACAGTATGGTACCGGCACAAAAACAGAAAGATAGATCAATGGAACAGGATAGAAAGTCCAGAGATAAACCCACACACATATGGTCACCTTATCTTTGATAAAGGAGGCAGGAATGTACAGTGGAGAAAGGACAGCCTCTTCAATAAGTGGTGCTGGGAAAACTGGACAGGTACATGTAAAAGTATGAAATTAGAACACTCCCTAACACTATACACAAAAATAAACTCAAAATGGATTAAAGACCTAAATGCAAGGCCAGACACTATCAAACTCTTAGAGGAAAACATAGGCAGAACACTCTATGACATAAATCACAGCAAGATCCTTTTTGACCCACCTCCTAGAGAAACGGAAATAAAAACAAAAATAAACAAATGGGACCTAATGAAACTTCAAAGCTTTTGCACAGCAAAGGAAACCTTAAACAAGACCAAAAGACAACACTCAGAATGGGAGAAAATATTTGCAAATGAAGCAACTGACAAAGGATTAATCTCCAAAATTTATAAGCAACTCATGCAGCTTAATAACAAAAAAACCAACAACCCAGTCCAAAAATGGGCAGAAGACCTAAATAGACATTTCTCCAAAGAAGATATACAGACTGCCAACAAACACATGAAAGAATGCTCAACATCACTAATCATTAGAGAAATGCAAATCAAAACTACAATGAGATATCATCTCACACCAGTCAGAATGGCCATCATCAAAAAATCTAGAAACAATAAATGCTGGAAAGGGTGTGGAGAAAAGGGAACCCTCTTGCACTGTTGGTGGACATGTAAATTGATACAGCCACTGTGGAGAACAGTACGGAGGTTCCTTAAAAAACTACAAATAGAACTACCATATGACCCAGCAATCCCACTAATGGGCATATACCCTGAGAAAACCATAATTCAAAAAGAGTCATGTACCAAAATGTTCATTGCAGCTCTATTTACAGTAGCCCGGAGATGGAAACAACCTAAGTCCTCGGATGAATGGATAAAGAAGATGTGGCACGTATATACAATGGAATATTACTCAGCCATAAAAAGAAACGAAATTGAGCTATTTGTAATGAGGTGGATAGACCTAGAGTCTGTCATACAGAGTGAAGTAAGTCAGAAAGAGAGAGACAAATACCGTATACTAACACATATATATGGAATTTAAGAAAAAAAAATGTCATGAAGAGCCTAGGGGTAAGACAGGAATAAAGACACAGACTCACTAGAGAATGGACTTGAGGATATGGGGAGGGGGAAGGGTAAGCTGTGACAAAGCGAGAGAGTGGCATGGACATATATACACTGCCAAACGTAAGGTAGATAGCTAGTGGGAAGCAGCCGCATAGCACAGGGAGATCAGCTCGGTGCTTTGTGACCACCTGGAGGGGTGGGATAGGGAGGGTGGAAGGGAGGGAGACGCAAGAGGGATGAGATATGGGAACATATGTACATATATAACTGATTCATTTTGCTGTAAAGCAGAAACTAACACACCATTGTAAAGCAATTATACTCCAATAAAGATGTTAAAAAAAAAAAGGAATATTTAAGTGAAAAAAAAAAAAAGGAAAGCTTCATTTTGAAGGAAGAGATTTCCATAGTACCTTACCTTCTAGAGCTGTTGGGGTGATTAAAAGAGGTTTTGCATTAAAAATGCTCAGGATAGTTTCCACCTAAAAGTAAGAGCTCAGTACGTGTGAGTGAGTCACTTTAAAATTGAGGGCTGTGCTTGATAGGAAACATTTTCAAAATGCAGGAACAAACTTATAAAACATTTAGTACACATTTTAACACACATTTTTGGAATGTGCTTATGGGAGAGAATAACAATAAGACCTGGTTTTAACTTACTATCAAGTTGCTTACCATCTAGATTTATACAAATATATTCATAAGTATTACCTAAAGCATTATTTTTAATGATCGTAAATGAGGACATGTCCAAATAGTGATGATGATGATAAAGATGATGATGATGATAAATAAAATAAGGACAATATATTTTTATATGGCCTTATAGCTTAAAGTGCTTTCACAAACATTTTCTCACTTAATCCTCACAATAATTGTGTGAGACAAATATTCTTTAATTGAGATAACTGAGCATTGATGAATTGATTTGTCTGTGGTTCAGAGCTTTGAGGGGACAGAGCTAGGACAAAAATCCAGTTTATTCCAAGGTTAAATCTGGACAAATGATATGAGAGAGAGGTATGAACTGTCCCTTGGATTTTAAGGGACAGTTCTAAGAAAGAAATGGAGTCCATTTGTTCAGATTAAAGAGTTAGGCTTTTTAATTTGCCAAAGGATGTACATACAAAGAAGTGATCTTGTTCTCTGGGCTTTTTATATCATCCAACAAATCATCCTACACTGCCTGTTAATAAACCAACATAAAATTCCTAACTCATATTCAAGTGTGATTGATGGTTGTGTGATATTATGAAAACAATAAGTTAATATCATTAATTAGTCGATAATATCTCAACTGAGTCTACTAATTGGAAAATGAGCTTGGAAATGTTGGTCAAAAATAAATTATACCAATACAGTCATACAGTTTTGGACCTAGCTAAAAGAATTAAACATTTAAATCATTATATTTTCTAATTAAGCATCATCCTAGGACACCCTTAGAGAAAACACTGAAAGGAAGGAAATGTTGTTTGATTTTCAAGCCAATAGTATTTAAACTATGGCTAGGAAAGAGGGAGGGAGGGAGGGAAAGTGGGGAGAGAGAGAGTGAGGGGAAGAGATAGAGGTAGATTGAGGAGGGGATGGAGGGAGAGGGAGAGAAGGAAAGAGAGAGAAAATATTTAGCTTTTAAATTCATATTCCATGATGCCTATGATATAGATATTTAAGACTGAGTTTCTGGAGAAAACATACAAGTAAATAATAGTACCATAGCTTTTACTTTAAACTAGTAGAGAACTTCTGTAAAAATATCACAGAGAATAGATGGCATTTTTAATTGTCCCCTTTGTTTAGCCTACCTGAAACAATAAAAGAATAAACAGTTAACCTCCCTTCACAATAAAATTAAGAAATAATTATAGGGCTTCTGTGGTGGCGCAGTGGTTGAGAGTCCGCCTGCCGATGCAGGGGACGCGGGTTCGTGCCCCAGTCCAGGAAGATCCCACATGTCGCGGAGCGGCTGGGCCCGTGAGCCATGGCGGCTGAGCCTGCGCGTCCGGAGCCTGTGCTCCGCAACGGGAGAGACCACCAACAGTAAGAGGCCCGCGTACTGCAAAAAAAAAAAAAAAAAAAAAAAAAAAAGAAATAATTATAAATTCACCAACTATGAAGACAATTTGCCAATAATAGACACAGCAGCTAAAAACTGATATATGATTCAAATGTAAGTTAAAACCCATGTGATCCAGCCTTCGAGCAGTATCTCAGTCTAGCAGCCAGAAACAATTAAAAATTAATTCATTACTAAGCTATTTTCTTTCAGAAAAGTCTAGCTCTTCCATTTGTAATCTGAATTTCTTTAATTCCTTCTAAACTCTTAGAAGACTTCAGTTCTACAGTTGGCCCCTCTCTTTCCTGCATCCCCATCTCTAATGGGATAAATCTAGTAAGCGTATGAACAAGTTAGTGCTAACATCTTAATATGCTCTTGATCCCACAATCCTCTCCAGCTGTGCCTCATTTCTTCACCTTTCTCCTAGAAACATTATTTTCTTAGTTGTCCCCACACCCCAGATTTATTGAGATATAATTGGCATATGACATCGTGTAAGTTTAAGGTGTACAAGGTGATCATTTGATACACATATATTGTGAAATGTTTACAACAATAAGGTCAGTTAACACATTCTTCACTTCACATAGTTACCATTTTGTTATTGTTGCTATGGTGAGAATATTAAAGCTCTACTTTCAAAGCAACTTTCAAGTAAATAATACATATTGTTAACTATAGTCACCATGCTGCACCTGGAAGTTAATCATCTTATAATTGAAAATGTTTGCCCTTTGACTAATATTTCCCCATTCCCTCCAATCCTCATCCCTTAGCAACCACAGTTCTACAATCTGCTTCTATGAGTTCATCTTTTTTAGATTCCACAGATAAGTACAATCATACAGTGTTTGTCTTTGTGTGACTTGTTTCATTTAGCATGATGTGCTCAAATTCCATCCATATTGTCACAAATGTCAGGATTTCCTTCCTTTTTATGGCTGAATAATATTTCATTGTATATATATTACTGTTACTGAAACGCAAGTCCATGTGCCCAATGCACAGTGAGGCCAAACAATACCAAAACGTCAGAGTTTGGAACAGAGAAAAGTTTATTGCAGGAACGTGCATAGAGATGTGTGGCTCATGCCTTAAAACCCCAAACTCCCTGAAAGCTTTCAGCAAAGCCCTTTTGTAGGAAAAGTGAAGGAGGGGAGTGGTTAGTTGTTGCAAACTTCTTGATGTCAGATCCTTTGTTCTTGAGGTCAGGTCATGGTCAGGTAATGATGTTCCTGTAAATCTTCACCAAGCAAATGTTATTCTCTGTTCTGCCAAGAAAGGGCAAGGTCCCAAGGCACAACTTTCACCCTCCGAGGTCCAGATCCTGGCTGAAGAGGCAGATCTCAGCTGATGGTTCCCTCAGGGTCAGGTCCCCAGATCCTGTCCAGCCACCATCACTGAGGGAGTCAGGTGCCCAGGACCCAACCAGCCCTCAGGCTCCCCAGGCCACCCAAATGGCGAGGGCCAGGTCCTACAGACTGCATCCTATGCAAACTGTCGCTGTCATTAGGTTGCAAAGGCAGGGATGCAAACTGTCGCTGTCATTAGGTTGCCCGGCCAGTGGGCAGCCTTGGTGAGGGCTCTGGAGACCTGCAGGACACAGCCCCCAGCCTGTTCCCTGGGCCCCACTAGCTCACCCACTGGCCTGAGGCCAGGTGAGCTGGAGGGCTCCAGGGAGAAGGCCAGGATCTGTCTTTTACCTCACTCTCTGCCTGACGACCACCACTCCACTGACCGTTGGCTGAAGAGGCCCACAAACTGTTGCTCACTGACAGTTGCTTGCTTGGGGGAGGGGCCCACTGCAGCACCGAACAATGGCTGAACAACCATTAGTGGTCTTGAGGTAACCATTGCCTGGTAACAGGGTGCGGGGTATCGGCGCAGAGCAACAGCTGCCTGCTAAGGGCTGCACACTGCTGTGCTCTATTATATTACCACATCTTTATCCATTCACCCATCAACAGGCACTTAGATTGTTTCCATGACTTGGCTATTATTAATAAAGCTGCAATGAACATGGGGGTGCAGATATCTCTTTGAGATAGTGATTTCACTTCCTTGGAATATATACCCAGACATGGGATTGCTGGATCATATGGTAGTTTTATTTTCAATTTTTGAGGAACCTCCATATTGCTTTCCATAGTGGCTGCACTAATTTACATTCCCACCAATAGTGCACCATAGTCTGGTCAGCACTTTTTATCTCTTGTGTTTTGATGATAGCCATTCTAACAGATGTCAAGTGATATCTCATTATGGCTTTGATTTGCATTTCCCTGAGGATTAGTGATGTTGAACACCTTTCCATATACCTGTTGGCTAATTGTATGTCTTCTCTGGAAAAAAATGTCTATTCAGTTCCTCTGCCCATATTTTAATAGGATTTTTTTTTATTGTTAAATTGTGTGAGTTCTTTATATAATTTGGATATTAATCCTTATCAGAGGGCTTCCTTGGTGGCGCAGTGGTTGAGAGTCTGCCTGCTGATGCAGGGGACACAGGTTCATGTCCTGGTCCAGGAAGATCCCACATGCCGCGAAGTGGCTAGGCCCGTGAGCCGTGGCAGCTGAGCCTGTGCTCCACAATGGGAGAGGTCACAACAGTGACAGGCCCACATACAACAACAACAACAACAAAATCCTTATCAGATATATGGTTTGCAAACATTTTTCCCATTCTGTAAGTTGCCTTTTCGTTTTGTTGATGGTTTCTTTTGCTGTGCAGAAGCTTTTAGTTTGATGCAGTCCCGATTGTTTATTTTTATTTTTGTTGCCTTTGCTTTTGGTGCCAAATCCAAAAACCATTGCCAAGACCAATGTAAAGTAGCTTACCATATGGTCTCTTCTAGGAATTTTATGGTTTTAGGTCTTAAAGTCCTTAATCCATTTCCAGTTAATTTTTGTGACTCGTATGAGATAGTGTCCAATTTAATTCTTTTGCATGTGAATATCCAGTTTTCCCAGCACCACTTGTTGAAGAGACTATCCTATCTGCATTGATTATTCTTGGCTACCCTGTCAAATGTTATTTGAACATATATACATGGGTTTATTTTGAGGCTCTTGATTCCATTCCATTGGTCTATGTGTCTTTTTCTATGCCAGTACCATACTGTTTTGATTACTATAGCTTCATAATACAATTTGAAATTGGGAAGCTTGATATCTCTAGATTTGTTTTTCTCAAGATTGCTTTGGCTATTTGGGGTCTTTTTTTTTTTAATTTATTTATTTTTGCCGTGTTGGGTCTTCGTTTCTGTGCGAGGGCTTTCTCGAGTTGTGGCAAGTGGGGGACACTCTTCATCGCAGTGCGCGGGCCTCTCACTATCGCGGCCTCTCTTTTTGCGGAGCACAGGCTCCAGACACGCAGGCTCAGTAGTTGTGGCTCACGGGCCTAGTTGCTCCGCGGCATGTGGGACCAGGGCCCAAACCCGTGTCCCCTGCATTAGCAGATTCTCAACCACTGCACCACCAGGGAAGCCCCTGGGGTCTTTTTTGATTCCACACAAATTTTAGGATTGTTTTTTCTATATCTGTGAAAAATGCCATTGGAATTTTGATAGAAATTTCATTGAATCTATAGATGGCTTTGAGTAGTATGACATTTTAATAATATTTACTTTCTGATCCATGCATGAGATTTTTTTCCATTTATTTGTGTTTTCTTCAATTTCTTTCCTCAGTGTTTCCTATAGTAAACTCAACTGATTTTTATATGTTGATTTTTTATCTTGAAATTTTACTGAATTAGTTTTTTGACTCTAACAGTTTTTTTGTGGAGTCTAGGACTTTCTATATGCAAGATCATGTCATCAGTAAACAGACAATTTTACTTGTTCCTTTTCAGTTTAGATGACTTTTACTTCTTTTTCTTTCCTAATTCCTCTGACTAGGACTTCCAGTACTATGTTGAATAGGAGTGGTGAGAGTAGACACCCTTTTCTTTTGATCTTAGAGGAAAAGATTTCAACATTTTACCATTTAATATGATGTTAGCTGTGGGTTTGTCATACAATATATGGCCATTATTATGTAGAAGTACATTCCTTCCATATCCAATTTTTTGAGAATTTTTATCATGAAAGCATGTTGAATTTCATCAAATTTATTTTCCTGCATCTATTGACATGACTATATGATTTTTGTCTTTCATTCTATTAATGTGGTGCATTATATTTATTGATTCATGTATGTTGAACCATCCTTGCATCCAAGGATAAATCCCCCTTAATAAACTCTTGAATTTGGCTTGCTAGTATTTTGTTGAGAATTTTTGCATCTATATTCATCAGGGATATTGACCTGTAGTTTTGTTTTCTTGTAGTATCCTTATCTGGCTTTGGTATCAGGGTAATGCTGGCCTTATAAAATAAGTTTGGGAGGTTCCCTCCTTTTCAGTTTTTGGAAACAGTTTGAGAAGGGTAAGTATTAATTCTTTAAGTTTCTGGTAGAATTCACCTCTGAGACCATCTGGTCCTGGACTTTTCTTTGTTTATATGCTCCTGAATTGATCCCATTAAAGGGCAGGGGTTGGGGGACACATGATGTAGGAAAGAGAGGGTAACTGTAGAACTGAAGTTTTCAAAGAAAATAGAGGGGATTAGAGAAATTCAGATTATAAACAGAGGAGCTAGACTTTTCTGAAAGAAAATAAGTTTAATTGAATCAATTATTGATTGTTTCTGGATGCTGGACTGAGATGCTACTTCAAGTCTGGGCCACATGGACTTGAGCTTCACCATCTGGCCTCTGCTCCCTCTCCCACTCACCTTGTGCTATTCTGCCCTCACCCCTTTGTCCATCTGGCCACACTGAGACATTCCTCATACCATTCACTACTCAGATGAGGCAAGTTATTTCCTGTTTTAGGGTTCATGTCCTCTGACAGGAACATCCCTTAACCAGCTTTACAAAAGGAAGCTTTCTTTAATCCTTCAGGCTACAGTTCAAATGTTACTTTCTCCAAGAGTACTTCATTGACCCCCTCAACTGTCTCTCCATCTCATCACTTCCATCCTACCATCTCGTTTATTTCCTTTTTAGAATTTACCACAAGCTGAAGCTAATGTTGTTTGTTTGTATGTTTGTTTATTTATTAACTATCTTCACCACCTAGAATATGAGCTTGAGGAAGGAAACTTGATGAATCTGTTTACTGCTCTACCCTGCAGTGTCTAATATATAGAAGATACGTATAGAAGTTAATAGATATTTGACAAACAAATAAATGGAAGAAAAACACATCCTTTGTGACACTTTGTAAAATCACCTTTTCTGGTTTCTCTCCTCCCATTTTCTTCCTTCTGTTACCACATTTTCAGTCTGGCTGATTTCTTCTATTCTGTTGTTGCTCATTATGGACATGTAGAAATTGGTCTAGCAAAAATCAGACACTACTCAAAATGCAGGAAATCGGGGGTCAGGGTGGACCCGAAGGGAGTTTGGAAGGGAGCTTGAACATGTTAATCAATTGACCCCCTTCATAGACTCATATTTTTTTAAACCTAAACAATGGTAAAAAATTCCTAAACACAGTGAACTTGTCCTAAAAGCTCTAAAGAAAGTGTCTCTTACTAGGAATGAGGATGATCAGAGTGTGAGTTGGCCTAAGGAGAAGCAAGAAACACATCCTTAGGATCCCAGTTTCATACTATTAGAAATACATGCCATCTTTCCTTTTCTTGAAATAGCCTCTGATCCAAGATACATGAACTGGGGTGAGGCAGAGTAGAAGAGAGCGAGAAGCAGCAATCAGCTTTTTATTATAAGTTCCCTTCAGATTCAGCTTAACAGAGATAAATAATACTAAACTACAAAGAAGTCCTGGGAGCTTTGAATAATCTTCTTAACTCTAAAAGTGGGAATTCTGAAAACTGAGGAATGATATTTCCCTAAGAAAGAGGACACTGTTCTAAGCTCATCCCTGACCCTAACTGCTATTTTTAGCAAATAATAGGACCAGAGAGAAATGCCTACATTCAGGGATAAATAATAATCTACACATAAGATGGGAATATATCTCATTACTATAAACAGTAACAGGAAGGACTGACCAAAGCCAAGAGAAAAGAGAAAGAAATGAGGTAAAAAAGATTTGATAGAAGGAGGGAATTCATCATTATCTTTAGATGATGTAGTGGGATGAATAATGACAACCCTTTGTTTTACTTTACTTGGCAAAAGGGACTTTGCAGACATGATTAAGTTAAGGATTATGAGATGCAGAGATTATATTAGATTACCCAGGTGGGCTTAAGTAATCACAAGGGTCCTTAAAAGAGGGATGCAATACAGGTAAGGAAAACATGTAAAGATGGAAGTAGAGGTCAGAGAGGAAGAGATGCTATACTGTCGGCTTTGAAGATGGAGGAAAGGGCCATGAGCACGGAATGTAGGTGGCCTCTAGAAGCTGGAAAAGGCAAGGAAACAAATCCTTCCCTAGAGCCCTCAAAAGGAATGCAGCCCTGTGGGCTTCTGTGCTCCAGAACTGCTAAAATTTGTGTTGCTTTAAGCCACTAAGTTTATGGTAATTGGTTACAGGGGCAATAGGAAACTAATACAGATGATGTGTTTATAAACCTGGAAAGCCCAAGATGATTAATTTTCAGACTCTCTTAGAGATGAAAAAGTTCATTAAAATATTTCTACTTATAAATCAATGTGCAGAAATCAATAGCTTTTCTATATACCAACAGTAGCCACTTAGAAAATATAATGAAAGAACAGATCGGATTTACTACATCCACAGGGGGAAAAAAAAATGTTCCTTGAAATAAACAGTCTAGAAATGGGATACCTCAGTGGTTCTTAATCTTGGCTGCATATTATTGTAATCTGGGAGAATTAAAAAATCCTCATGTTCAGACTGTACCCCAGACAAAGTAAATCGGAATTTCTAGGGGAGAGCCTTGATATTGATATGTTCTTAAAAGCTCCCCAGAGATTTCAATGTGCAGCCAGATTTAAGAACCATTGGTAAACTGTATTTTGGGTTGGGGGTAGGGGTTGCATGGAGTTATAGTCAATTAGGATAGAATAGTCAAGCCCACACTTGAGGATTGAGCATCTGGACTGAGACGCTGATCATAGCAATAAAAGGAGATGAATTCAATAGGTGCTTTGCAGGCAACACTGAAAGGACTTGGCAACAAATTCAATGTGGAAAATGAAGAAGAAGGCTAATTCAATGATTATTCAAAGGCTTCACAATGGGCAGAACTTTATGTCGCTAATTCAAACAACTATGTAGGGGGATAGATGTCCATATTGAAGGAAGAAAACATGCTGACATGTGGAAACTGAAGCGACGGTGAGGAAAACACGTGCATTCTTTAAGCAACTGACAATAGGCATTTGAGATCTCAGGAAAATTGGCAAACCTAGAGAAAAAATTCAGGCATCACTAGCTCAGACATGAAACAGCAAGAGAGAGAAAAACAGCTTCACAGGAAAGCCTGTAAGAAAAGAAAGAGGAAACATAACCAAAAGAGAAAAATGAGTAGAAATAATAGAAGGTATGCTACTGCTACATAGAAGTGCTGTAACTAAAAGGAAATATGATTTTGGAAAGAGGTGTTTTTCAGGTTCAAAAATTAAAATAAATTTAAAAAAAGAAAGGAGGCTAAGGAAAGTCCTTTGGATCCACCACTAGCAAAGCTACAAGTTAAGTGACATTAAGAATAGATGAGAATGTGAAATCTATCTACTGAAATTACAAAGCATATTTGGAAATATTGATGATTTTAGCCAATCGAATCTAAGTTAAGAGAAATGGATGCTCCTTCCTAATTGACCAATTAAATTCAATAAATATGTACTGAGCATAAAACACAGTGCTTAGTGCTATGGAAAATACTGAATTTTGAAAGCATCATTCATGATGCCATAAAGCGCTTATATTTTGGAATGCGATATTTCAGTTGCTTTGATGGATATTTTGGTGGCTTTGTAGGTCACTAGTCACTTTGAATAAATGTCAGTGGGAAAGTGCTGGCATGTGCCAAAAGCCCAAATGTAATCAAAATTCTGTCTCATCTGTTACATCCTAAAACTACCTCAAGACATGCAATATTTATTTTCTCTGAAATAACAACTTTTTTGACCATAGTTTAAAAATGCAGTTTTAGTATTTCTGAAGATGTTTTCTGTGGGCATGTCTAACAAATTTACACTCTTGGCAGATAAGATTAGGGCTAGAAAGATTAGATGACTTGGCTAAGATCAAGTAGCATTTGGGAAGAGAAAGATCAGATTCCCAGACCTTTTAACTGGCCTAAAATGTTCTTATATTTTGGTAATACATAAAGAAATACATAACATTCAGAGACCCCATCCCAATTTATAATGGTCCAAACCCAGTAAAAGTTTACTTTTTCTCATGAGAAAGCCGAACGTAGGTATGCTTCGTCAGTAGGAGTCTGACTTCCCTGTTGATGACTCAGGGACCCAGGTTCCTTCCAAATTGTGACTTCCCCCATTCTGCAGGTCCTATGGTCATGCTATCTTCCGTATTCAGTTGATGGAAGGGGAAGCAGAGTGGTAAGCAGGCACACACATTTCCAGAAAGCCTTGCCTGGAAAGTGATATAAATCATTTCTTACCACATTCCTTTGATGATAATTACTTACATGGACACAACTTGATGCAAGGTGGGCTTTGTGAGAGAATGGATTTTAAGAATAAAGGGCAGTCTCTCCCATACATTACAAATGAGACTTTAAAAATCAATAATTTAATTCAACATTTTAATAATACTTCTGAGTCAACACATCTAGAAGCTAGTTTCTAAGGGAGATCACTAAGCCCCACTGGTTGTTTGGTTTAATTTAAAAAATATAATGAAACCTGATTTTTTTTTTTAGTGGCACTTCTAGCCTAGTATCTAATTTATTGATATGCACAATTACTCACTGTTTGAATACAGTGTAAAACATAGTAACATAAATTCTGCAAGTGTCATACCACTACTGTAATTACTTGCTTTTTTTTTTTTTTTTTACATCTTCATTGGAGTATAATTGCTTTACAATGGTGTGTTAGTTTCTGCTTTATAACAAAGTGAATCAGTTATACATATACATATGTTCCCATATCTCTTCCCTCTTGTGGCTCCCTCCATCCCACCTTCCATATCCCACCCCTCTAGGTGGTCACAAAGCACCGAGCTGATCTCCTTGTGCTATGCAGCTGCTTCCCAGTAGCTATCTATTTTATGATTGGTAGTGTAAATATGTCCATGCCATTCTCTCTCTTTGTCACAGCTTACCCCCCCCCATATCTTCAAGTCCATTCTGTAGTAGGTCTGTGTCTTTACTCCTGTCTTACCCCTAGGTTCTTGATGACACTTTTTTTTTTCTTAAATTCCATATATATGTGTTAACATATGGTATTTGTCTTTCTCTTTCTGACTTACTTCACTCTGTATGACAGACTCTAGGTCCATTCACCTCATTACAAATAGCTCAATTTCGTTTCTTTTTATGGCTGAGTAATATTCCATTGTATATATGTGCCACATCTTTATCCGTTCATCCGATGATGGACACTTAGTTTGTTTCCATCTCCGGGCTATTGTAAATAGAGCTGCGATGAACATTTTGGTACATGACTCTTTTTGAATTATGGTTTTATCAGGGTATATGCCCAGTAATGGGATTGCTGGGTCATAAGGTAGTTCTATTTTTAGTCTTTTAAGGAACCTCCATACTGTTCTCCATAGTGGCTGTACCAATTCACATTCCCACCAGCAGTGCAAGAGTGTTCCCTTTTCTCCAAACCCCCTCCAGCATTTATTGTTTCTAGATTTTTTGATGATGGCCATTCTGACTGGTGTGAGATGATATCTCATTGTAGTTTTGATTTGCATTTCTCTAATGATTAATGATGTTGAGCATTCTTTCATGTGTTTGTTGGCAGTCTGTATATCTTCTTTGGAGAAATGTCTATTTAGGTCTTCTGCCCATTTTTGGTTTGGGTTGTTTGTTTTTTTGTTATTGAGCTACATGAGCTGCTTATAAATTTTGGAGATTAATCCTGTGTCCGTTGCTTCATTTGCAAATATTTTCTCCCAATCTGAGGGTTGTCTTTTGGTCTTACTTATGGTTTCCTTTGCTGTGCAAAACGTTTGAAGTTTCATTAGGTCCCATTTGTTTATTTCTGTTTTTATTTCCAAATCTCTAGGAGGTGGGTCAAAAAGGATCTTGCTGTGATTTATGTCATAGAGTGTTCTGCCTATGTTTTCCTCTAAGAGTTTGATAGTTTCTGTCCTTACATTTAGGTCTTTAATCCATTTTGAGCTTATTTTTGTGTATGGTGTTAGGGAGTGATCTAATCTCATACTTTTATATGTACCTGTCCAGTTTTCCCAGCACCACTTACTGAAGAGGCTGTCCTTTCCCACTGTACATTCCTGCCTCCTTTATCAAAGATAAGGTGACCATATGTGTGCGGGTTTATCTCTGGGCTTTCTATCCTGTTCCATTGATCTATCTTTCTGTTTTTGTGCCAGTACCATAGTGTCTTGATTACTGTAGCTTTGTAGTATAGTCTGAAGTCAGGGAGCCTGATTCCTCCAGCTCCATTTTTCGTTCTCAAGATTGCTTCGGCTATTCGGGGTCTTTTGTGTTTCCATACAAATTGTGACATTTTTTGTTCTAGTTCTGTGAAAAATGTCAGTGGTAGTTTGATAGGGATTGCATTGAAACTGTAGATTGCTTTGAGTAGTAGAGTCATTCTCAAAATGTTGATTCTTCCAATCAAAGAACATGGTATGTCTCTACATCTATTTGTATCATCTTTAATTTCTTTCATCAGTGTCTTATAATTTTCTGCATACACATCTTTTGTCTCCTTAGGTAGGTTTATTCCTAGATATTTTATTCTTTTTGTTGCAATGGTGAATGGGAGTGTTTTCTTGATTTCACTTTCAGATTTTTCATCATTAGTGTATAGGAATGCTAGAGATTTCTGTGCATTAATTTTGTATCCTGCTACTTTACCAAATTCATTGATTAGTTCTAGTAGTTTTCTGGTAGCATCTTTAGGATTCTCTATGTATAGTATCATGTCATCTGCAAACAGTGACAGCTTTACTTAATCTTTTCCTATTTGGATTACATTTATTTCCTTTTCTTATCTGATTGCTGTGGCTAAAACTTCCAAAACTACATTGAATAAGAGTGGTGAGAGTGGGCAACCTTGTGTTTTTCCTGATCTTAGTGGAAATGCTTTCAGTTTTTCACCATTGAGGAGGATGTTGGCTGTGGGTTTGTCATATATGGCCTTTATTATGTTGAGGAAAGTTCTCTCTATGCCTACTTTCTGCAGGGTTTTTATCATAAATCGATGTTGAATTTTGTCGAAAGCTTTCTCTGCATCTATTGAGATGATCATATTGTTTTTCTCCTTCAATTTGTTAATATGGTGTATCACGTTGATTGATTTGCGTATATTGAAGAATCTTTGCATTCCTGAGATAAACCCCACTTGATCATGGTATATGATCCTTTTACTGTGCTGTTGAATTCTGTTTGCTAGTATTTTGTTGAGGATTTTTGTGTCTCTGTTCATCAGAGATATTGGCCTGTAGTTTTCTTTCTTTGTGACATCCTTGTCTGATTTTGGTATCAGGGTGATGGTGGCCTCATAGAATGAGTTTGGGAGTGTTCCTCCCTCTCTTATTTTTTGGAAGAGTTTGAGAAGGATAGGTGTTATCTCTTCTCTAAATGTTTGATAGAATTTTCCTTTGAAGACATCAGGTCCTGGGCTTTTGTTTGTTGGAAGAGTTTTAATCTCAGTTTCAATTTCAGTGCTTGTAATTGGTCTGTTCATATTTTCTATTTCTTCCTGATTCAGTGTTGGCATGTTGTGTATTTCTAAGAATATCTCCATTTCTTCCAGGTTGTCCATTTTATTGGCATAGAGTTGCTTGTAGTAATCTCTCATTATATTTTGTATTTCTGCAGTGTCGGTTGTCACATCTCCTTTTTCATTTCTAATTCTACAGATTTGAGTCTTCTCCCTTTTATTCTTGATGAGTCTGGCTAATTGTTTATCAACTTTTTTATCTTCTCAAAGAACCAGCTTTTATTTTTATTGATCTTTGCTATTGTTTCCTTCATTTCTTTTCCATTTATTTCTGCTCTGATCTTTATGATTTATTTCCTTCTGCTAACTTTGGGGTTTTTTTTGTTGTTGTTGTTGTTCTTTCTCTACTTGCTTTAGGTGCAAGGTTAGGTTGTTTATTCAAGATGTTTCTTGTTTCTTAAGGTATGATTGTATTGCTATAAACTTCCCTCTTAGAACTGCTTTTGCTGCATCCCATAGGTTTTGGATCATCGTGTCTCCATTGTCATTTGTTTCTAGGTATTTTTTGATTTCCTGTTTGATTTCTTCAATGATCACTTCGTTATTAAATAATGTATTGTTTAGCCTGCATGTGTTTGTATTTTTTACAGAACTGTTCCTGTAATTGACATCTAGTGTCATAGCATTGTCATCAGAAAAGATACTTGATAAAATTTCAATTTCTTAAATTTACCAATGCTTGATTTGTGACCCAAGATATGATCTATCCTGGAGAATGTTCCATGAGCACTTGAGAAAAATGTGTATTCTCTTGTTTTTGGATGCAATGTCCTATAAATATCAATTAAGTCCATCTTGTTAAATGTATAATTTAAAGCTTGTGTGTCCTTATTTATTTTGTTTTGTATGATCTGTCCATTGCTGAAAGTGGGGTGTTAAAGTCCCCTATTATGAATGTGTTACTGTCGATTTCCCCTTTTATGGCTGTTAGTATTTGCCTTATGTATTGAGGTGCTCCTATGTTGGGTGCATAAATATTTTCAATTGTTATATCTTCTTCTTGGATGGATCCCTTGATCATTATGTAGTGTCCTTCTTTGTCTCTTCTAATAGTCTTTATTTTAAAGTCTATTTTTTCTGATATGAGAATTGCTACTCCAGCTTTCTTTTGGTTTCTATTTGCATGGGATATCCCTTTCCACCCCCTTACTTTCACTCTGTATGTGTCTCTAGGTCTGAAGTGGGTCTCTTGTAGACAGCATATATATGGATCTTGTTTTTGTATCCATTCAGCCAATCTGTGTCTTTTGGTGGGAGCATTTAGTTCATTTACATTTAAGGTAATTATTGATATGTATGTTCCTATTCCCATTTTCTTAATTGTTTTGGTTTTTTATTGGAGTTCTTTTCTTTCTCTTGTGTCTCTTGCCTAGAGAAGTTCCTTTAGCATTTGTTGTAAAGCTGGTTTGGTGGTACTGAACTCTCTCAGCTTTTGCTTGTCTGTAAAGGTTTTAATATCTCCATCAAATTGGAACGAGATCCTTGCTGGGTAGAGTAGTCTTCGTTGCAGGTTTTTCTCCTTCATCACTTTAAATATGTCCTGCCAGTCCCTTCTGGCTTGCAGAGATCCTGCTGAAAGATCAGCTGTTAACCTTATGGGGATTCCCTTGTGTGTTATTTGTTGTTTTTCCCTTGCTGCTTTCAATATGTTTTCTTTGCATTTAATTTTTGACAGTTTGATTAATATGTGTCTTGGAGTATTTCTCCTTGGATTTATCTGATATGGGACTCTCTGTGCTTCCTGGACTTGATTAACTATTTCCTTTCCCATATTAGGGAAGTTTTCAACTATAATCTCTTCAAATATTTTCTCAGTCCCATTCTTTTTCTCTTCTTGTTCTGGAACCCTTATAATTCGAATGTTGGTGTGTTTAATATTGTCCCAGAGGTCTCTGATACTGTCCTCAGTTCTTTTCATTCTTTTTTCTTTATTCTGCTCTTCAGCAGTTATTTCCACTATTTTATCTTCCAGGTCACTTATCCGTTCTTCTGCCTCAGTTATTCTGCTATTGATCTCATCTAGAGTATTTTTAATTTCATTTATTGTGTTGTTCTTCATTGCTTGTTTCATCTTTAGTTCTTCTAGGTCCTTGTTAAATGTTTCTTGCATTTTGTCTATTCTATTTCCAAGATTTTGGATCATCTTTACTGTCATTATTCTGAATTCTTTTTCAGGTAGACTGCCTATTTCCTCTTCATTTGTTAGGTCTGGTGGGTTTTTATCTTGCTCCTTCATCTGCTGTGTGTTTTTCTGTCTTCTCATTTTGTTTATCTTACTGTGTTTGGGGTCTCCATTTTGCAGGCTGCAGGTTCGTAGTTCCCGTTGTTTTTGCTGTCTGTCCCCAGTGGATAAGTTGGTTCAGTGGATTGTATAGGCTTCCTTGTAGAGGGGACTAGTGCCTGTGTTCTGGTGGATGAGGCTGGATCTTGTCTTTCTGGTGGGCAGGTCCATGTCTGGTGGTGTGTTTTAGGGTGTCTGTGGACTTATTGTGATTTTAGGCAGCCTCTGTGCTAATGGGTTGGGTTGTGTTCCTGCATTGCTAGTTGTTTGGCATAGGATGTCCAGCACTGTAGCTTGCTGGTCGTTGAGTGAAGCTGGGTGCTGGTGTTGAGATGGAGATTTCTGGGAGATTGTCATTGTTTGATATTATGTGTAGCTGGTAGGTCTCTTGTGGACCAGTGTCCTGAAGTTGGCTCTCCCACCTCAGAGGCACAGCACTGACTCCTGGCTGTAGCACCAAGAGCCTTTCATCCACATGGCTCAGAATAAAAGGGAGAGAAAGTAGAAAGAAAGACAGAGGATAAAATAAAATATAATAAATTGAGGTAAAATAATGTTATTAAAATAAAAAATTATTATTAAGAAAAAAATTTTAAAGTAAAAAAAACAAACAAAGAAAAACAAACAAACCAAAAAAAAGGGACAGATAGAACCCTAGGTGAAATGGTGGAAGTAAATCTATACAGATAAAATCTCACAGAGAAGCATACACATACACACGAAAAGAGGAAAAAGGGAAAAAATAATAAATCTTACTCTCAATGTCCACCTCCTCAATTTGGGATGATTCGTTGTCTATTCATGTATTCTGCAGATGCAGGGTACATCAAGTTGATTGTGGAGGTTTAATCCGCCGCTTCTGAGGCTGCTGGGAGAGATTTCCCTTTCTCTTCTTCATTCTCACGGCTCCTGGGGCTCAGCTTTGGATTTGGCCCCGCCTCTGCAGTAGGTCGCCTGAGGGCGTCTGTTCTTCGCTCAGACAGGACGGGGTAAAGGAGCAGCTGCTTCGGGGACTCTGGCTCACTCAGGCCGAGGGGAGGGAAGGGTATGGAGTGCGGGGCGAGCCTGTGGCGGCAGAGGCCAGCATGACGTTGCACCAGCCTGAGGCGTGTCGTGCGTTCTCCTGGGGTAGTTGTCCCTGCATCCCGGGACCCTGGCAGTGGCGGGCTGCACAGGCTCCTCGGAAGGGGGGTGTGGATAGTGACCTGTGCTCACACACAGGCTTTTTGATGGCAGCAGCAGCAGCCTTAACATCTCATGCCTGTCTCTGGGGTCCGTACTTTTAGCCGTGGCTCGCACCCCTCTCTGGAGCTCCTTTAAGCAGCGCTCTTAATCCCCTCTCCTTGCGCACCAGGAAACAAAGAGGTAAGAAAAAGTCTCTTGCCTCTTCAGCAGGTCCAGACTTTTCCCCAGACTCCCTCCCAGGTAGCCATGGTGCACTAACCCCCTGTAGGTTGTGTTCACGCCGCCAACCCCAGTCCTCTCCCTGTGCTCTGACTGAAGCCCGAGCCTCAGCTCCCTGCCCCACCCGCCCCGGTGGGTGAGCAGACAAGCCTCTTGGTCTGGTGAGTGCCGGTTGGCACCGATCCTCTGTGCGGGAATCTCTCTGCTTTGCTCTCTGCACCCCTGTTGCTGTGCTCTCCTCTGCGGCTCCGAAGCTTTCCCCCTCTGCCACCCGCAGTCTCCACCCATGAAGGGGCTTCCTAGTGTGTGGAAACCTTTCCTCCTTCACAGCTCCCTCCCACTGGTGCAGGTCCTGTCCCTAGCCTTTGATCTCTGTTTATTCTTTTTTCTTTTGCCCTACCCAGTTACGTGGGGACTTTCTTGCCTTTTGGGAGGTCTGAGGTCTTCTGCCAACGTTCAATAGGTGTTCTGTAGGAGTTGTTCCACGTGTAGATGTATTTCTGGTGTATCTGTGGGGAGGAAGGTGATCTCCGCATCTTACTCTTCTGCCATCTTCCCCCGTCCCCCCGTCAATGCTTTAATCATGCAAGAGAGATATTTTTGTTGAACTTTTATGTAAGCAGTTTCATTAACAATAATAAAATACATCTCTCATCCAATTTGTTTTGGATAGGGTAGGACCAGCATGGATTTTCTATAGCTGGTAAAGTGCAGGGCTGAAGGACAAGTGGCAGAGACTGACACTGAGGCTATTGAACAAGCATCTGTGTATCTGTGCTGTCATCGGCCCCGGGTGCTTGGCTCTGCAATTCTGCATTGTGACACAGTAGATGCCAATTTTAATAAGGAAAAGAAAGAGAAGTAGTGCTAATATGCAAATATCTAAGCATTCTAGTGGAGCTGAGCTGATTAAATTGCTTATTATACTGAAGACTCAAACAGAAGGAAGAGAGAAGCAGGGAATTTTCCCCAAAGCAGATCTGATCATAGACTTACAGCCTCCAGGTAGAATATATATCCCGAGTACTTTTTCCAAGCAGGAGTAGATACTGCTGGGTTTTATCCTTGCATGTCAGCAACTGCAGAGTGAGGGGGGATGCTCATGGTTGCTCCCCACAGGTGGGGGAAAAATATTCATTTTGATTCCCTTTTTCACTGCATCTATGCTGATGTATTTAATTTAGCAGAATGAAATGAGTTGAAAGGAAAATAGAAATTGTGATAAAAATATTTTAGTATTACATGACAGCCTTTATTTTCAGAGAATTGTTGTCTCTCAGGAACTCTGAACTTGATTTCTTCTCTTAGTCAGAGAATGTGACTGTGAGGGCTGGAAAGGAAATATTTTGAGCATATCCTTTGGCCTACTAGATTCCTTGTCCATAAAATGAAAATAATAGTGTTGAGAAAGTTCATGGAGGAGAGTTATAATAGAGAAGAGGATGAGCAATATTGAATTTCCAATTTTAAGGTAGAACCTGAGGCCAGCTATAATCTGATTTTTCTTATTTTTCCAGGGGTTTAAAAAAATTTTCTCCTTAACATTCTGCATTTCATTGTGTTTTAGAGCGTATGCCAGTCATCAACTTGTTGCCGCTCAGTTCCAAATCCACCTTTCTTTGTCTTTAGTAATACCTGGCAACCCTGGGCTGGTATATTGTATACATTCCTCCTTTGCCAGCTGGAACAAAGCTAGCCCTTATCAGTAGAGGGCGATGGAGGAACGCTGCAAGATGAAGGGGGTGTTCATTGATTCTGGTAGTGTTCTTACTCCTTTGGCAGTGGGCAGCTTGTCAGTGAATCTCAGCATAGCCACCACCCTGAAGAGCTTCTCAGGAAGTCCGCTGGTACTTATGCAGGCACTTCCTACTTGCTAACATTGACCGGTATCACCTCAGCAAACATCTTCCCACTCCAAGGAGCCACAGTCACACTGCTCCAAGGAGATCTGGCTCTTAGCCTTGGGGGAGGGAGGACCTTTCCATTGTTCCTTCCTCGAGTGCTGTCTCAGCCTAAGGTAGTGGCTGTTTCTTAGGTTTGCCGTTCATTTATTCTTTAGCATTTACTTTCCCCCCATTAATAGTTAATCCTCTTTCACGTGATCAAAGTTCTTGTTATTAGTTTTTTTTCTGTGCAAATCACTCATGTAACTTTTGTCTTCTGACAGACCCTGACAGAGAGTGCTTCTAGAATTTTCTTTTGTGACTAGGGTTGTCTGAGCAGGGACTTTGGGATGTGCTTAGGATACTGGGAAAAGCACATGTAGTTGGTTCTAAATTCTATCCTTGTCACCAAGATGCCTTGGTACCTGTTTCTAGTGGCAGGACCATTTGATGTTGATGAATAGGTCTTATGCATTATTAAATATTAAGAACCTAACAGGAGGAGGTTAAGAAAAAAAACTCCACTGGATAAGATGGCAGTGGAAAGTTTTATTTCTAGGCTTGCACTTCTCAACTCTCTTGTCAAATGTCCCTGCTGCTCTATGTCATGTGGTGCATAGAGACAGGAAGAAAGTGAAATGGGGATAGAGAAAGATGTTGCAATGAATATATTTTGTTCCTTCTTTTTGAGTTGAGCCTGTTCATCCCACATCTCCTTCCATTGAACTGGTGAACACTCCAAAGAATCTGAAATACAGAGTGTTCCCTGTTGTCACTGTTTATCCTGATGACAACTAGGTGACCCAAGTCATGTAATTTGTCCTCAAGATTGAGCATTACAACAAAGATAGTGCAGTATCTGAAATGTATAGTGGAGTGATTTTTGTAAATGACGTGACATTGTATCTTTTCAGGGTATTGTAAACAAAAAAAGTCAAATACCAAAGAATGGATTTACTAAGAAGTGTAAATCACACTTGTGAGGAAAGCATAAAACCATTATCTATTTCTGTATAAAAATTATCCCAAATCTTAGCAGCTTAAATCTGTAACAATTATTAATTACCTAACAGTTTCTGAGGGCCAGGAATTTTGGAGAAGTTCAGCTGGATGTTTCTGGATTGGGGTTTCTTATGAGGTTACATTTAAGATGTTGGCTGGGGTCATAGTAATTTAAAGGCTTCACTGAGGTTAAAAGATCTGATTCCAAGATGGCTCATTGCATGGCTGGCAAGTTGGTGTAGGTTGTTGATAGGAGGCCACAGTTCCTCATTAACTGGACATCTCTGTAGGCTACTGTAGTGTCCTCACAACATGATGACTGGCTTCCCTCAGAATGAGTAATCCAAGAGAGAGCAAGGATAAAGCCTTTGAAGTTATATACTTTCACCTCTGCTGTATTCTGGGGTCACTCAGAACAACCCTGATAAAATGTGGGAGAGAGCTGTACCAATGCATTAATTCCAGGAGGTGCAGATCATTGGTGACATATCTTAGAGGGTGGTTACCACTGGTATTTAAAGAAGAGATGAACACATTAAGAAAATTACAATGTTTCTGGATGGGAAGACCAATACTCTTCAAAATGTCAATTCTCCTTATATTCATATATTAATTTAATGCTATTCCAATCAAATTGTTTCTTTTTGGTCAAAGATTTTGATAAATTGGATATACTAGTTCATCTGGAAAAGTAAATGCATTAGACATATAGTTTTAAAATTCTGAATAAAGGATAATTAGGTGGGCATTTGCTCTATTAAGCTGTTAAGTTTTTAAAAAGGTACAGTGATTAAAACATTGTATGTATCAGGACATGCTGGACATTAAAACATGCTGGATCAGGAATGATTTAATAACCTGGTTAAAACTGTAATAAGGGGTCTGACTCTGTTTCTGATGTTTGCAGACAATTTGAAGCCCCACCAATCTCTTTTCCCCTTCTGCCTTACATCTGGGCAAACTGATAAGAGAGCCCAGGTGTTCCCTTCTTTGGCATCAGCATGAAGTTGAAACCACAGAAGATTCTGCCTGTCCATGGGAAAACCTCACCCTGGCCCCATCCCTAACCACCATAAAAAAAACAACATTATGTACTGAATTGCATCCCCTCTACCAAATTCGTGTATTAATATCCTAAATCCTACTACCTCAGAATGTGAACTTGCTTGGAGATAGGTGTTTTTACAGAGGTAATCAAGTTAAAATAAGGTTATTAGAGTGGGCTTTAATCCACCATGACTGGTGTCCCTATAAGAAGGAGAAATTTAGACTCAGGCAGACAGAGAGAATGCCATGTGAAGATGAATATGGCCATCCACAAGCCCAGGAGAGAGGCCTGGAACAGATCCTGCCCTCAAGGCCCTCAGAAGAAACCCACCCTGCTGACATCCTGATCTCAGACTTCTAGCCTCCAGAACTATGACAGAATACATTTCTGTTGTTTAAGCCAGAGGTCCTCAACGTTTTTGGCACCAGGGACCGGTTTCGTGGAAGACAACTTTTCCACGGACCAGCGGGTGTGGGGGTATGGCTTTGGGATGATTCAAGCACATTACATTTATTGTGCACTTTATTTCTATTATTATTACATTGTAATATATAATGAAATAATCATATAACTCACCATATTGCTGACAGGAGGCGGGTCTCAGGTGGTAATGCGAGTGATGGGGAGCGGCTGTAAATACAGATGAGGCTTCACTCGCTCGCCTGCCGCTCACCTCCTGTTGTGTGACCTGGTTCCTAACAGGCCACGGACCAACAGCAGTCCGTGGCCTAGGGGTTGGGGACCCCTGGTTTAAGTCACCCAGTGTGTCGTGCTTTGTTACAGCACACGTAGCAAACTAATACAGACTTACTACCAGCACCATTTGCCTGTTCCTGAGGCCATCGTTGGACCTGCTTTGGACCTTACTGTGCTCTCTCCAGAACACTTCATTGTGTAAATAGTAAATCTTTTCCTATCCTCTTGAGGAGTGTGTGTGTGTGTGTGTGTGTGTGTGTGTGTGTGTGTGTGTGTGTGTCTGTTATCATCAGTCTCAGCTTATGAATCACATTTTGGATGCATGTTGCAGAGGGGGTCTTCCCACTTCTGAAATGACCACAACAGGAGTCCAATTAAAGGCTCACATGTTTGCAGAGGCAGCATAATAGAATGGTTTAGAACTTGCCCCGGAGCCAGATGCCTAGGTTCAAATCCAGTTCTACCAGTTACTAACTCCATGACTTTGGGTAATTCAGTAACCCTTATAGGCTGCAGTTTTCTGGTCTTTATAATGGGAATAATAATAGTAATACTTCATAGGGTTGTTTGGGAATAAAGTAGTTTAACTTTAAGTGTTAAAAAAGTACCTGGCTTATAGTTAGCATTTAATTGAATTTGTTAAATAATATATACACTACCAAATGTAAAATAGATAGCTAGTGGGAAGTAGCTGCATCGCACAGGGAGATCAGCTCAGTGCTTTGTGACCACCTACAGGGGTGGGATAGGGAGGGTGGGAGGGAGATGCAAGAGGGAGGGGATATGGGGATATATGTATACATATAGCTGATTCAATTTGTTATACAGCAGAAACTAACACACCATTGTAAAGCAATTATACTCCAATAAAGATGTTAAAAGAAAAAAAAAGTTAGCATTTAATTGAATTTGTTAAATAAATCTGAAAATTTAATGAATGATAAATGAAACATTTCAAATCAATAAATAAGAAAAGGATTATTTAATGTTTATTTTTTTAACAAATGTCACATTGTATATACTTCCTTATACAAATACAAGTTCCAGATGGATTCAATGTGTAATATTAAAAATAAAACCATAAAAGTAATAGAAGAGAGCCGGTAAATATTTTTATTCATATAGTTCCATTCTTTCATAAATAATACATGTGTATGAAATATGTATGAAACTAAATGTATGGAAGTAAAGCGATAGATATGTATTGTTTTATATAGTCAGGGGATGTGGTAAACTGGCTAGACGCTCTCAAGTCCTGTTTCCTTTTCTTGGAAATGCAGAGAGCCTAAATTTCTCAGTCTCCTTTATATCTGACTGGGATCTTGTGACTATGTTCTGGCCAATGGGGTCTGTGAAAAAGGGATATAGACTATTTGAAGGCCTGACCACAAATGTTTGTGCAGTCTCACATAGTCTTTCATTCTCCTGTTTATCTGCCTACAAGCAAAGGACTCTGACAAGGCAAAAGCTACACAATGAGTAACCATTTCAAGCAGAGCCACTCAGAACTGTATTGTTCTGTGATGTGAATGAGAAATAAACTTTCATGGTGGTAAGCCACTGATATTTTGGGGTTGTTTGGAACAGCAAGTAACATTACATAGCCTAACTAATTTTGGGGGTGGCGGGGGTCCATTAAAATAGAGGGAAAAATGTTGCCTTATAGAACCAATCTTTGTTAAAGCAAAGCAGAGTAAAATAGTAATTAATTGTAGAAACACTACTGCAAGGTTAAAAATAGCTATGTTGTTGAAGCTGACCTTGGCTAGTAGGGAGTGCAAAACATACAATAATTAAAATGGAATGTTTATGACCTAATGTCATAAACACTGAATGTCTAAATGTCTGAGTTCATTATTGGCAAGTTGGTTTGGGGACAGCAGTGTAGTATAGGGAACTCCAGCTTGTGTGAAAATTAATCATATGAAGGTCAAGGGCTCTCTATAATTTTAGTTGGGGAAGACCCCAAGTCAGAAGCCATCAAAGAAGAGACTGCAAGATTTTTACCATATGATATTTTTAAAGTCTGCATGGCAAAATCATCATAGCAATATTTAAAAATAACTGACAAACTGGGAAAATAATTACATAGTATATAACTAGGCATTTTAGTAGATAAAAATGCTTATAAATAGCTAAGAAAAAATTAATACCTTAATGGAAAAGTTGGTAAAAAAACAAGAAAAAGTATTTCACATACACCTACATACAAAAATGCTGTTGACCAACAAACATGGGCTAAAATGTTTACTCTCATTTAGTATCAAAGAGATATAAATTTAAATAATAAACTGAAGATTAAAAATGAATAAAGCTCAGTGTTGACATGGATGTTGGGAAGTAAGCACTCCATACATATATTTTGGGACGTCTGGTTGTAATTATCCAATATTTTTGGAGGGCAATTTGTGCATATCCTTTCATCTGTCAGTTTTACTTCTACCATTTACACATTTATTTCAAGGAACCCAGTAATTATGTGTAGAATTGTTTACAATAGTGAAAACTAGAAACAAATCAGGTGATTAAATAAGTTATGGGGGATTCTTACAAGAGACTATCATTCAAATGTCAAACAAAATGAGGTAAGTATTTGTGACTTGATGTAGAAATGTTCCCATAATACATTGTTCACAGACTGGGGAGGGGCACAAGCAGGCTACAAAACATTTTGGAAATAAATATATATATATGATGTGCATATATTTCGCTTCCCTTTCTTTCTAGAATTGCTTTCCTCTAATGTTTTGGGAGTGGGATTCTTATCTTCTATTCACTCCTGAGGTATTAGGATACAACAGTGCTCCTCCACTCTTACCTGGCTCATGACTTCTTTCCAATCTGTTTTGAAGTATCATCCCCACTTGGGGATCACAATGTTTCTTCAGTATGATATTGTTGCCATCACATGCTGGCCTCAACATAAGGGCAGTGTTGGAAAAGAACTGAATGTTCCACACTAAGAACAATTCTGTTAAAAGAAACTCAAAGAAGAAAATGACAGAATTTAAGTCAGGGTAGAGAAAGAAGGCAGTACACACTTGTCATTATGTGTGTTGAACAGAACAAGGAAAGGGGCATTTGCTTCTTGACAAACTGGCCTGAAATGTCCTTCCTACAGGAGAGTGAAGAGAGAGGTGGAATAATTTCCAGGGGAGGGCTCAGTCCTTTACCTGAGGTCTCTCCAGCCTCCCTGGCTGGTTTGGTTCCAACATCTCCTCCCCTCTGCTAAAACTTACTTTGACTCTTGGCAAGAATGTCATTAGTGGAGGGAAGACAAACTTGGTCTGACAGATTTTAGAGTTAATGGTACCATTAAAATAGTTGTCAAAGTAAACCCTGCCAGAATTCATGGCACTCATGGAATAAAGAGAGTAATTTGTTCAAAATCTTATTATCCCAGGAGCATGTATATTAGGAAAAGGAAGATGAGGTGCTGCTTAATGTTCCTTGTAACTGAGTATATCTCTTCCCCTAATTCTAACTCATGGCCTTAGGGAGTTGACTTTCAACTGAAATGGGCAGCAGGGTGTTCTTTATGGGGAAAAATAAATAATAAAAAATTATATATTTTTGTATCCTCAGTTTTTCCTTACGGGAAGCCACACACATATATTCAGAGAACACCACAATGCTCTTGTAGAACTGAGTCAACTCCTGGTCTTGGCTCTGTGTTAGACTAGGGGTGACTCAGTGGTTAGTGATGTACTGCCTAGTTAGGGTACATTGATGGAAAGAAATCACACAATAGAGGATGCTGTTGGGTGATGCTTTTCAATCACTGGAGCTGTTGTATGATAAATATTGTATTCAACAGTATGTATTATTCATGCTTTCTGCAAAAATGTCTGCAAACTAATCTCTGACAAGCACAGATGACAGGAAATACTTAATGCAGGGCATTGGCAGCTTGCTGACATGCTGCCTACACATTTCGTGTAGGCAGAAGCTCCCTTACAGACAGAGAGATGAAGTGCCTCACAAGTAGGATAATAATAGTCCTCAGTGCCCAGTGCATTTTTATTTATCCAAGAAACTGAAATGCTTCCCAAATGTTGTCCTATTCCTCAGCGTTTAAATCGGAGCAGAGAGAGTTTAAATGCTTTTCTACCATCTTCCAGCAAATCTAATGTAGGTGAGAGTCCTGACAGTATATGCACAAACTCTCCAGTAGGCACCTGGCAATTTCTGTGCCCCGCTAACCTACATCAGAGGAGTAATGGGGCAACTTAAGTGTTGATTATAAATGTCAAGATGTTTGTAGGCGTGGATTTGAAGTGGTCTA
This sequence comes from Delphinus delphis, assembly GCF_949987515.2. NCBI lineage: Eukaryota > Metazoa > Chordata > Mammalia > Artiodactyla > Delphinidae > Delphinus > Delphinus delphis. The sequence goes on from NC_082701.1 coordinate 34,154,325, forward strand.
GGTGACATAGAATATTTGTAGAAGTCATGCCCTGAGCAGCAAAAGTGAAAATGAAAATGTGTTTTCCTGAGAATTAGGAGAGATGGGGAGGTGTCAGGGAAGGGTGAGGCTTGTCATCAGACCAGATCTTTGAGACCTAAAATTTTATCAGCTCTGAATTCACACCCAAAGGGAGCTGAGAACTGAACAGTAAGGATTCAAGTACTTATACACTCTAGGGCTCTGAAAACTATTGAAAAAAATCAGAAGGCAAATATCATTGATTCAGAGGGCTGGAAAAACCCTGGGGATTGTCTCCCTTAAGCCACTGCCCCCTTTTCCTTTTACAAATGAAGAAATGGAAATCTCATAAGCCATAGTGATAAAGCGACTTACCTAAAATCATCCTATGAGTTAGCACGGAACCAGGAAAGAACCAATCCAGTTCTCTCTTTCTGCTTCTTGGACATTTATAGAAGTTAAGGAGACTAGATTGTTTTTAAACCAACTCTTCCTTGGAAATATAGAGAGGAGGTATCAAAGCTGTCATTTCTTCGAATATTCTTTCAGACCTACTCTCTATCTCTTCTCCTTCTGGAATTCCAATGACAAGAATATTGGATTTTTCATCATTGTCCCACGGGTTTCCAAAGGTTCTACTCATTTTTTTTTTTCCTGTCTCTTTTCTCTGTTGTTCTGATTGGGTATGCTCTTTTATCTGTCCTCAGTTCACTGAGTCTATCCTTTGTCATCTCCCCCCTATTATTCAGTTCATTCAATGAGTTTTTTAAAATTTATGTTATCATATTTTTCACTTCTATAATTTCCATTAGATTCTTCTTTATAACTACTATTTATTAAAATTGAGTTTTGCTATTTTTAGCTTGCTTCAGAGAATTTATAATTAACTGTTTAAGTGTTTTTACGATGGCCACTTTAAAATTCTGGCCACATAATTCCAACCTCTGATTTGTCTCAGCCTTAGTATCAGTCGATTGTCTTTTCTCTTCCAAGTTGTGATTTTCCTAGTTCTTAGTATGATGAGTTTTTATCTACTATACTCTGGACATTTTACCTATAACCTCAGGACACTCTGGGTCCTATTTAAATCTTTTATTTAACAGACAGTCACACCATTTAAGGTTTAAGCATGCAAGTCCTGGCCTACTTTTATGGGCTGTGTCTCCAATGAGAGTTTCCTAGTCAGAGTTTTTGCCTTGTCCTTTTGTCCTGTTTAGCGTATCTGGTGCCCCTGGGGCTCCATTGTTCCCTGCTGGTGCTGCCTGAGGGGACAGTAGGGACTTCTCCAGGCTGTGCCCCTCAGGTGTCTCTCAGTTGAAAAAGGGAGTCTCAGGACCACGGACAAAGGGGCTTCCTGGGCTCGACTACTTGTGTGGTGGGAAAGGGGGATCCCCTTGCTAATGACTGGCTGCTGCTTCTTAGCTGGGTTCCCTAATGAGAAGTGGTGCCCAATTCTTCTGGTGCATGCAGGGGACTCCCGTTTGATCCTAGAAGAGGAACGACCCTGCCTGGACTGCCTTCTGTTGCTCAGTCAGGGGTCAATAACTTTTATGCTTGGTTGCTTTCTTCTGTTGGGATGCACTGGTAGGGTGTCCTAAGAATGTTGTTGTGTTGTTCCTACAGTCACGGGGCTCCAAACAAGTTTGTCTTCCTCTAACCGCCTTTCAGAACTCTCCTTTGGTCGCCACTGGCTTTATTTCCAGGGGTTATTGTATTTAATGGGGAAGAACATGGAAAAACAAGTCTATGCCAACATGTCTGGATCAGAATCTACTAGTTTCATTTTTATTACCATTTTATTCTTATTTATGGTGTGTGTGTGTGTGTGTGTGTGTGTACACGTGCACATGCCTGCACGTGAAAATTAGCAGCAAAAGGAAGAGAAGCCAGGTGGAGTTGTGGTGACCTAAAGAACGGTATTATCCCTTTGGCCTTAGTCTGTCAGATCCTCAGGTAAACTCCACTACATTTGCTACAGTAAACCTAGAAAGCATAACTGAGTCACTGTTTTGGGGGATTGGGGTGTGGGGGAAGGGTGACAGCCCTGCAATGAAACAGTCACTTTGTGAGAATGTGATATGATTTCAGAGACTTCTGAACCCAGACATCAAAGAAGCTCAGAAATGAGACCATAGTGTTTCCTTATAACCAGAACTCTGCCTTTCTCATGTGAAGGCTTCTGATAATTTTACGAAAGGGCTTGCAGTTACTTCTTTGTCCTGTTTCATACAAGGTTTTTAAAAAAAAGGGTTTCAAGCGGGTAGTCAGATCTAGAGAGGTTTCACCCTAAAATTTAATATATTTTTGGAATAATCTTACATTTACAGAAAAGTTGAAAGTACAGTACAAAGAGCTTCCCTTTTCTTCAAGCCATTTGTGGGCAAATTGCTATCACCTGCAAAAGCTGCAGTATGTATTTCCTACACAAGAATATTTTTGTATATAACTAAAATGTAATTTAAAAATTAGGAATTTATCACTGATACATTGCAACCATCATATTCTCAGCCCTTTTTCAAGTTTTGCCATTTGTCCCAATAATATATTTTCTGGCAAAAGGATTCAGTGCAGAATACTGCATCGCATTTGGTTGTCAGGTCTCTTTTGCCTTCAGTTGGGAGCAGTTCCTAAGTCTTCCCTTGACTTTGGAGACCTTGACTCTTTTGAAAAGACCAGGCAGGGGCAGCTTCATGTGTGTGTGACCTGTGTAGTCATACAGGACCCCGTGCTTAGAAAGACCCTGTACTTTGTTTAGTGTTCTAATGTTACTTCTTAAAAGTGTTGATACATTTTGAACAAGGGTCCCTGCCTTTTCAGTGTGCACTGGGCTCCACAAATCACGTGGCTAGTCCTGAGTCTAGTTGTTTTACTGAATGTCCCTCAGCTTGTCTGATGCTTTCTTAGGATTAGATTCAGGTTATACACCTTTGGTAGAATATCATAGACATGGTACAGCATTCTTACTGCCTCCTTTCAGGTGGCACATTTTAATTTGTTGCATTACTGACGATATTAACTTTGATGACTTAAGTTGGTATCTGCTAGGATTCTTCAATTTGTAATTAATATGTATTTTGTAGGGGGTATTTTGAGACTATGTAAATGTATCATTCTTCATTACACTCTCAATTTATTTGTTGCTTTTTTTATATCAGTATGGACTTGTAGATTCCAGTTTTACTCAATGATTATAATCAATTATTATTATTTATTTTGATAGTCAAACTGTCTCAGATTTGACCAATGGTACCCCTGCAAAATGGCTCTATGTCCTTTTGAGAAATCTGCATCATTTGGGGGGTGTTGCCTTATTTTCAGGTATAAGAAGATATTCCAGGCTCAGCTTGTATCTTCCCAGCCATCTTTCCAAAAAGTCCTGATTTCTATAGGTGGAGAAGGGTATTTAAAATCATGATCTGGATGCTAAGTATGCTTCTTGGTATTGAGTGTTACTGTCAGTAAACAGAGCTAGGGACACACACCCACACCCACACCATATCTATACATATATGCATGCATACATACATACTATACATACATTATCTATCATCTCTCTATCTATATTAATCAATCAATCTATCATCATCTATCCATCCATCCATTTTGAAAACCATGAGTTCACACTGATATCTACAACTCAAATCCTACACCACAAAATACATTCCAGTTTTCTCTCTTTCCATACTTGTAACTCCCTTCTCTGACAAAGAGAAACTTTGCTCTCATTATCTTTAATATATTCACTTATTTGATCTATTCCCTAATCTCCTGTTGCTGCTGCCTGTTACACACCCCTCTCCCCCTTCACTGGATGCCATCAGTTTGTCCCCTGTGTGGGTGCTTCCTCTCTTTACTGGGGTCCCCAAATCCTGGACCACTGTTGCTGCATCCCCCATGTGGATCCCCTCCTCTTCCTCACTTTGGTTTCAACATCCATTCCAGGGTCTACCTTATTCTCCTTCCAATATGATGCCTACCTGTTGAATTCTACCTAATAGCATTTTTTTTTTTTTTTTGGATCTCAAGGTCTTTACTCTGGGTGAAAAAAGAGAACTCTTAAAGGTTACATACTATATAATTCTATCTATATAACATTTTTGAAATAAGATAATTATATAGATGGAAAACGTATTACTGGTCGTCATGGTTTAGGGATGATGCATAAAGAGGATGGATGTGCCTATAGATAGGTAGCATAAGACAGAACTTTGTGAGGATAGAACAGTTCTGAATCTTGATTTTGGTGGTGGTTACAGAAATCTACATGTGTGATAAAATGACATAGAACTATACACACAAACATTGTACAAATGTCCTTTTCCTGTATATATATATATATATATATATAAAATTGCTTTACTATGTTGTGTTAGTTTGTGCTATTTGACTGAATTGTTTTGGAAGGAAAAGACTGGGAAGGGAAAGAAAAAGAGGAGGAGTCTTAAGTTCAATCTTAATGAAAATCCCAATTATTTTCAAGTTCTGTTTCACTTCAGAATGTTACTAGGAGCCAAATATAAAAGAAATTTGTTATATAAATTTTGAAAATTCCATTTTAATGCAGGAAAAGTTAATCCTCTTTCCAGCATCTTAGGTCTTTAAGAGAATTAAGGTTTGTTTCTCCTCATTTTCTACTTCTTATAGGAAATTCGAACAAAGACATTTCAGGTTGGTTTCTTCTGAGTTCTACTACTTGACAAGTTACAAAGTAAAAATGTTCTGTCATAAAATCAAGGTCCAATGACAAATCAAGAAATTTTCAAAGAATGAAAACATAAGTAAATGCATATTTAGTCTGTATCTGAGAATAAATGGCTATTCCAAGTTTCTGATATCTATTCAGGAGTATTGAGTTTGTTGATCACACCCTACCAAGCTTAATACTACTCTTAGTAGGATATAAAAGAGTCTCATTACTTTCCTCTCCATTAGAAAATACTGTCTGGCTTCTCTGCCTGACTTCTATAAACTGCCTAATCCCAAGAACGGTATTATAATTTAACTGACTCTCTACCTTACCTTAAGAAGTCATCAGGATTAATCTCATCATGATGTGTGTGCCCATCCATAATTACCAGGCCAACAATAATACTCTCAATATAAGGGAAACTGAAATACATATAATTTATATATATTTATATATATTATATATTTATAACTTATAAGTACATATCTTATATGTATAAATTTAAAATTTACAGATATTTATAGACGTTTCAGTTTCTCTTATATTGAGCATGCTCATTTAAAAGAAGAGTATATCCAGTCTCCAGGAGGTTGATTGTGATTCCATCTGTGTAACTGCTAAATTTGAGGCTACAGAGTAATATTGACTTCATATGAGTAAGAATTAGTACAGACTTCTCTGATTCCACTTGGCAACGTCTGCCTGCATATACACATGTAAACACATGGCTCACATGCTACTCTACTTGTTAGAAAGGCAGCATGGTGGCATGCAGGAGAAGTTGGAGGTGACAAAAGAGTGAGTACCCGGAGGAGTATTGATTTTTTCAATGCTGGCCTTGGTTGTCTCTGATGAATTCCAGGTTGCTCTACAAAATAAAAGAATAGCTTTAGAGCAGCTATACCTGAATACGAAATAGAGTTGAAGGTGAATCATTTATAAGTTTGTTCAAAAGACTCTCCCTTTCTGAAGTGAGCCTGTGTGGATTTGTATGGCACAGGTGAGAACTACAAACCCATTTGTTTTATGGCTAGCCACTCACCACTCCTCCAGTACTCTTCACATATTGGATTTCTCTTGATGACCCAGCCCAGAAGCACTGTTATTCCTTGAGGAAAGACACAAAGGAATATAAATGCAAAGTTTCATGGTATTAATAATACCATCTGACTGCTTGCAAGGAAGCAGCTGTCACGCAGGTCAAAATATTACACAATATGTTCAGAATTAAATTTGGAATTAATTTTAATAAATGAATTAATGTTTTAAAAACTATTCAGAAGGTCTAGAATGAGAATATATAAAAGCACTTATTATTGCAAGATGCATAATTAGGTAATAATGCATATCCTGAAATGTCTTAGTTATAGCGGTGCTCTATAAACTTTGTGTTGTTACTCCAGAAGACCCATTAAAATGAATAAAGGTTTGTCTTTTTTGACTCTGTTGGTACTATTGAATTCAGAGTAAAATTTAAGTGTATTGGAATGGGGGAAGAGAAACAGGAACACGAAAAACCCTGAAATGCAACAGTCTGTCCTAAGGGGATTTGGGTAGAAGTACCTAGAACAGTGCTGGCTTTTGATAAATATTTGATGAATAAATGGATGGAATATGAACAAAAATAAAGCAGTACATTCTACTGTGGTGAATCTAAACAACAGATGGAAAACAATCAATTTAAGGGACATATTTTCTCTTACTTAAATCATGCTTAATCTTATCTAACATGGAATCACTTAAGTAAGTATCATTTTAATAGTTTATATTTGGGTTTGTTTAAATTTAATGAAATTCCTTTCATTAAACTTTCTAGAGCCTCAATATATTTTGTCTACCAAGTGAATGAGGTGAGAACACAGAAACTCACATTGATCCTGTACCTTTCCAATATAAAATTATCATATTTTAAATAAAGATCTGTGTAAAAGATACTAACCATAATGCAATGTGATTGTTGCTGGTGGGGATGTGGCTGTGTGAGATACAGACATGAGTTAGCTTAGCTCCTTCCTTCAATGATCTCACACTCTGGTTTCAGAAACAAACAAAAAATTTGTTACTATAATATAGAGCTGAACAAACATTTTGGAGAGGTAAAAGCCACATGCTATAGGGAGAATAAAGAGAAAGGGATCAAGTCAAGTTTCATGGATCAGGATGTATGTCAAGGTGACGGTGCTAAAGGATGCATAGGATTTTGATGGATAAAGACAACAATGAGAAACAGAGAATTTTCATCTGGAACAGACATAATCATTTAGAGATGAAAAAGCAAAGGACCTGTTAAGGAAACACAGAGAATATTATTCCAGTTTGGATGGGACACAAGATACATGCAAAGAAGTAAGTTCAAAATGTAGCTTGAAGTCACACTGTGGAAATCTTAACAGTCAAATTAGAATTCAACTTGATACAGTAGTTAAAAAATAAGGACATTCATCTGTTATGGACACTTAGGCTGACTGCATATCTTGGCTATTATAAGAATGCTGCAGTGAATATTGGATGCACGTAACTTTTTGAATTAATATTTTCATTTTCTTCAGGTATATACCAAGGAGTGGAATTGCTGGATTATGTGGTAGTTCTATTTTTTATTATTTGAGAAACCTCCATACTGTTTTCCACAGTGGCTGCACCAATTTACATTCCCACCAACATTGTACATTTCCCTTTTCTCCATATCCTTGCCAACATTTGTTATTTGTACTCTTTTATTTATTTATTTATTTATTTTGCGGTAAGTGGGCCTCTCACTGTTGTGGCCTCTCCCATTGTGGAGCACAGGCTCCAGACGCACAGGCTCAGCAGCCATGGCTCACGGGCCCAGCCACTCTGTGGCTTGTGGGATCTTCCTGGACCGGGGCACAAACCCGTGTACCCTGCATCAACATGTGGACTCTCAACCACCATGCCACCAGGGAAGCCCTATTTGTACTCTTTTTGATGACAGAAGATGTGACATATATACACAATGGAATACTACTCAGCCATAAAAAAGAATGAAATATTGCCACTTGCATCACCATGGATGGACCTAGATAATATCATACTAAGAGAAGTAAGTCAGACAGAGAAAGATGAATACTATATGACATCACTTATATGTGGAATCTAAAAAATAATACAAATGAATCTATATACAAAATAGACACAGACCAACAGACATAGAAAACAAACTTATAGTTACAAAGGAGAAAGACAGGAGAGGGATAAATTAGGAGTATGGGATTAATAGATACAAACTACTATACATAAAATAGATGAACAACAGGGATTTACTGTATAACAAAGGAAACTATATTCAATATATTGTAATAACCTATAATGGAAAATAATCTAAAAAAATATATGTGTATATATATATATATATATATATAAAACTGGATCACTTTGCTGTTCACCTAAAACTAACACAGTATTGTAAATCAACTATACTTCAATTAAAAAAAAAATCATCCCCAAGACTGAATGTCAAGGAAAAAAAATCTACTCCAGCGTGCAAAGTAGAGGAAACAGATCTTAGAATAAAGGGAAAAATAATCTGTGGAAAAGACATAATTTGGAATATCTGAGTTTAAAATTTGGTCTTGTCTTTCTTTGATTTGTTTTATCATTGGAGAAATTTCTTTAACTTCTTTAGGCATCAGGTTGATTATTTTTAAAGTAATAATTACTTACCTTCTTATAATGCTTATTATTCTTCAATGCGAAGGCTTTTATTTTACAGTCAATTAAAAATGTTCATAAAGAAAATACTGAAAGACTTCTCAAAACAATTGCTGAAAATATGCTCCATGGTATTGCCCAAACTTCTTGTGTGGGAAGCCATGGATGAAATGATTCTCAGCATGCAGTGCTAGCTTGTCTCTCTCTCCTCTGATGACTGGCTAGAACTCCTTCCACATTCAAGCAGAACCCAGTATACTCCCCATTATTGAAATTTTCTCTGGACTCATTTATAGTGCTTTTACTAGCATTCTAAAGTCACACCATTATTAAACTTAAATTATACCCCTGTACTTAAAAATAAAGTGACATAGCATGGCTAAATGGATTAAAAAAAAAACAAGATTCATATTTATGCTGACTACAAGAAACTCACTTCAGATTCAAAGACATACACAGACTAAAAGTGAGGGGTTGCAAAAAGATATTCAATGGAAATGGAAATAAACAAATAAAAAGGTAAGGTAGCTTTCCTTAAATCAGAAAAAAAGACATTAAAACAAAGACTGAAACAAGAGATGAAGAAGGACATTACATAAATGATAATGGGTTCAATCCAACAAGAAGATATAACATTTGTAAATATATATGCACCCAATACAGGAGCACTTAAATATATAAAGCAACTATTAGCAAACATACAGGGAGAACTTGACAGTATCACAATAATAGTAGGAAACCTTAACACCCCACTTCAATGGACACATTATTCAGAGAGAAAAATCAATAACAAAACACTGGCCTTAAATGACACATTAGATCAGATGAACTTAGTAGATATACACAGAATATTACACCCTAAAACAGCAGAGTGCACATTCATTTCAAGTGCACATGGAATATTCTCTAGGATAGATCATGTTAGGCCAAACAACAAGTCTCAATCAATATAAGAAGACTGAAGTCATATCAAGCATCTTTTCTGACCACAAATGTATGAAACTAGAAATCAGTTATAAGAAGAAAACTTGAAAAAACACAGTCATGTAGAGGTTAAATGACATGCTACTAAACAACTAATGGATCAATGAAGAAATTTAAAAGAAACCTTTAGACAAAGGAAAATGGAAATACAGCTTTCCAAAATCTATGGGAAAAGCAGTTCTAAGAGGGAAGTTTATAAGATACAGGCTTACCTCAGGGAACAAGAAAAATCTCAAACAATATAACCTTATACCTAAAGGAACTAGAAAAAGAAAAAAATATACAAAACACAAAGTTGGTGGAAAGAAGGGAATAATAAAGATTACAGCAGAGATAAATGAAATAGAGACCAAAGAAAACAGTACAAAAGATTAATGAAACTAAGAGCTGGGTTCTTTGAAAAGATAATAAAATTGATAAACCTTCAACCAGACTCTTCAGAGAAAAAAAGAGACCTTCCCCAAAATCAGAAATAAAAAAGGAGAATTTACAACTAATGCCACAGAAATAAAAAGGACCATAAAAATTACTATGAACAATTATATACTGCTTGGACAACCTAGAAGAAATGGACAAATTCCTACAAATGTAAAATCTCCCAAGACTGAATCAGGAAGAAATTGAAAATATGAGCAGATCAATTACTAGTAATGAAATTGAATCAGTAAGAAAAAACTTCCAACAAACAAAAGTCCAGGACCAGATGGTTTCACACGTGAATTCTATCACATATTTAAGAAAGAGATAACACCTATCTTTCTCAAACTACTTCAAAAATTGAAGAGGAAGGTATTGTTTCCAAACTCATTCTGCAAGTCCAGCAATACCTTAATATAACATACTTCACAATCAAGTGGGGTTTATTGCAGGGATGCAAGGATTGTTCAATCAATAAATGTGATATAACATACTAACAAAAGAAAGGATAAAAATCACATAAAAATCTCAATATATGCAGACAAAGCTTTTGAAAAATTCAACACTCATTTATGATTAAAAACTCTCAATGAAGTGAGTATAGAGGGAACATATCTAAACATAATAAAGGTCATATATGATAGGCCTATAGTTAACATCATACTCAACAGTGAAAAAGTGAAAACATTTCCTCTAAGATCAGGAAGAAGACAAGGACGACCACTCTTGCCACTATTATTCAGCACAGTATTGGAAATCTTAGCCAATCAGACAGTAAAAAGAAATAAAAGGAATCCTAATTGGAAAGGAAGCAGTAAAATTCTCACTGTTTGCAGATGACATGATACTATATATAGAAAATCCTATAGACAACACAAAAAACTGTTAGAACAAGTAGTTTTAATATAATAAATAATAATAATAAATACATTCAGTAAATTTGCAGGATACAAAATTGATATACAAAAATCTGTTTTATTTCTATACACTAATAATGAACTATCAGAAAGAGAAATTAAAAATAAAACAATTCCATTTACAACTGTACCAAAAAGAATAAAATTTCTAGAAATATATTTAACCAAGGAGATGAAGAGCCTGTACTCTAAAAACTATAACATATTGATGAAAGAAATTGAAGATGACACAAATAATGGAAAGATATACCATGCTCATGAATTGGAAGAATTAATATTTTTTAAATGTCCATACTACAGAAGGGGATCTACAGATTCAATGCAATCCCAATCAAAATATCAATGACATTTTTCACAGAACTAGAAAAAATAATCCTAAAAATTGTATGAAACCAAAAACGCCCCCAAAGAGCCAAAGTCAATTTCATGTTGAATATAATACAGACAAATTACATTTATTAATTAAAAAAAATATTCATTTAACTCAGAGGAAAAACAGAAGATGACTTTGGTATGCACTTTTTGAGGATAAGCCTTATTTCAATACTTGAAGTAAGAAAAGAATGTTAGGCTCTGAGTGATCAATAGTAAAATTTGACATAAATTTCATCTAAACCAAGAAAGGATGATTTACAAAGGATTCTTAGTGGCTGATAGTTCTAATATCTTGGTGAAATAATAACATTTTTCTGTTGCTTGACTTGTATGCATGCCTTAGGCTGTAAGGAATATAAAACAATCTGTAAGTTATGGCTTTAAGCAGATTTCTCTAAATGTTGTTTATGGTGCAATTTCCTAGTAGTTTTCTCAAAGTAAGGTCCATGAGTTGATGAATGATTATCTCTAAGAGGAGTGGATTTCTACTTCCAGTAGCAAAATACCTTTGCTCCCATGGTAACACGAGGCAAAAACAGATAATATAAGGATCATGCTTTAAAAAAAAAAATCAGGTTACAAAGTAGAGAATGATGCCTTGATGAACTGAATTCTTGAGAAGGGTTCCTTACAGATGAGCAGAAAGTTTCATACCTGAAGGAACGTGTCTGGTTTAGATATGTCCAAGTGGAGCAATTGATCTGATTTACATGAGATTTTTCAGGGATGAGGAGAAACCAGCTGAGTATTTAAATGAGAGTATTGTGCAATAAATTGAAATCTATACATATTCAGACTCAGTCTGAAAATCGCATTGCTACACCTTCTTCCCACCAAAACTTTTATGTATAGAGAATGTATAGACAAGGGGTTAGAAGGCAGATTTGTGTGTGTGTGTGTGTGTGCAGGCTTGCACATTTTCAGAGTATTTAGATTCTATAGCTCTTGTGCATTTGAATCAAATGAGGAATCAAAACTATCTGAAAATGTGGCCAAGTACCCCTCCCATTTCAAACACTGTCAAAATCAAAGGGATTGATCCCTGATCTTCCTAGCTGTTTCAGGAAGTTGTCAGTGAGGCTAATGGGGTAAAGTTAATGTATTTAAAACTGCAGCTCAACTCTTGAAGTAATGTGAATGCCCAGCCATCCAGCATATCCTTCAGACATTCATTTTCTGAAAACAAAACAAAATGATATGATATTTCAATCCCCATTCTTCTTCTATATAAAATGTCCAGAATACAGTTAAAAATTACTAGATATGTGAAGAAGTAAGCCTGGGCCTGGACCCCACCTAGATCAGCTAAATGAGACCCTGTGGAATAACTTGGAAGAGAATGCTTAAATGGAGGAGGTTTCATGTAACATAAAAGAAGGAACATAATAGGTGTGAAAGAACAAAGATTGCTTTCTGTCATGAATGCTGGGAAGGTGAAATGATTTAAGAAAGGAAGTGAGAAGCATCATATGTTGCATAAGAGAAGGTATGAACCAGATGAAATCATATTGGTTTCTTTATTCCTTAAAAATAGTCTCCTGTTTTGTCCACCAGAAGTAGAATTTATTAAAACTCACAACTCAATCCATGGAAGTTCAAATTTGCTGTTACAAGTTTGCAAGAATAACTTTATATTTCAAAGGTTGCTTTTCTTAAAAGCTTTATGCTTGTAAGACAAGTAATTTCTAATCAAAAAAGAGAAAGCACAAATTATATCTTGCAGCTAATTGTACTTTATCAAGCTATTAATTTTAATCAGGAAGCCAATATGGTAGGCTACAAGGAATGGAGAATTAACCAGATGCTCATTGATAAATTAGAAGAGAAAATTTTATGTAAGAAAGTAATTAATGTTTTCTCTGTTATCCTATTTAAACAGATGTTCTGCCTAATCTGCATTCACTTTACTTACTATTTTATCTTTGACCCTTTCTTTGAAGGTATTCATGGAAGAGAATGTCAGTATTTACCTACCTGCTGTGCTTCCATCTGTCTAAGCAGTGCATGGGTACACACAAATTATATTTTCTTTGTATGACTTTGAATGACAGAATGTAACCAAGACTTCATAGACATAGAATGGTCAAATATTATCTCTTTAGTCCCAGGATAAACTATAACAGCATCTTACATCTGAATAGTTTATGTTAGGAAGAGGTGCTTTCAAATACTTCAAACTAGAAATCCTGATTTCCAGATTCCTCAGAGGCCTCTCAAAACAAATTTTGTTGGCCTGCACATTTGGCCATTTTTTTAATTAATTTTCTCTGCCTGGACACGTGGGCTAGGGTAGAAAGAGCAACAGTAATTATTTGTGATATGTGTTGATTATTTTAACTGCCCAGTCAAATAAGCTCTCATGTTTGCAGTCTCAGGTGTTCATTGATGGTCTGGGGTTAAAAGCTCAATCTGAAAAGAGCTTGGGCTGTTTGGGATTTGTTTCATTGTTCAAATGGCTTGGTACTTTTCCAAGTGTACAGGGACCTGAGGCAGACAAAAGTATCTCTGATAAGATGTTTTTCCATATACCTTAAATAAAAATGTATTTCTTGCCCATAAGGGGCCTTAGATATCACTTTCTTAGTTGGAATAGGGGAGGAGACATTGCAGCTATAAATTGCTCAAACAAGAGACCTTAAAAAGTCAAGGATTCTGTTAAAGGTGATATCTTGGTATTCTGGACAAGAAAATATATTAACATTATGAAAATATTTCCAAGATGGTCTAATGATATAGCTCATGGCATAAATAAATTTAAGTTCTTAACACATACCTTATCTCTGACAAGTATATTGGGGATAGAGACTTTCTCCACCAGAAAAGGCCAAAATAAACTTGGGCTGGTGTTTATTGATACCATTTTTACATAATTTGGGCATAATCTTCTTGAAGTCTGATTTGCTTTATAAAAGTGATACAACAAAATAAATGCCTGACACCTTCCCATCCTAATGCATCTGTCTCTGAAAAAACTAGCATTGATAGCAATGCATAAGAAATTATGTCACAACTCAGTGTCTTAAAACAACAAACGTCTCACATATTCTGAGGAATCTGGGAATATCGTAGATTGTAATGGTTCATAGTCTCTCATAAGTTTCACTCAAGATGTTGGCTGGAACTTCTGTCATCTGAAGACATGGCTGGAGCTGAAGGGCTCACTTCTAAGAGGGAAATTTTAGAACTGAAAAATATAATACATGAAATAAAAAACTCACTGGATGGACTCTATAGCAGACTGGAGAAGACAGAGATTGATAGAATCTGTCTAAAACATATGATCCAATTATATGATATCTTTAAGAAACTGACTTATAATAATGTAGGTAAGTTGAACATAAAAGAATGGAAAAAGATACACAATGCAAAAACTAATTAGAAGAAACCTGGAATAGCTATACTAATATACTTTTTCTCCCACAAAGTAGATTTCAGAGTGAAGAAAATTACTGGGACAAAGAGTGACATAAAATAATGATAAAAGGTTAGTTTACAAGAGGATATAACAATCCTAAATGTATGAGTACTAAACAACAGGGCCTCAAAATTCATGAAACAAATGATAGAACAAAGGAAAAATAGACAAATCTACAATTGTTGTTGGGGACTTCAACATCCCTGTGTCAATAACTGGTAGAACTATTAGTAAATCAGCAAAGATACAGAAGAACTAAACACCAAAAACTATAGGATGTAAATAGCATTTATGGTACATACCATCCAACATCGGCATACACATTTTTTTCAAGTGCCTATGGAACATTTACCAAGACAGATCACTTCCTGGGCTACCAAAAAACCCCCAAAAAACAAAAAAACAAAACCTTAAATTAAAAAAAGTGAAAAAATTAAAAAATGTTCTCTTACAATAATGGACTCAAACTAGAAATCTATACCAGAAAGGTAAAAGAAAAATCCTAACAGCCCTAAATATTTGGAAATTAAAAGGGATACTTCTAAATATTCCATAGGTCAAACAAGATGTCTCAAGGGAAATCAATTCAATAGGTCTGGAGTAGATTCAACAATTTGCATTTCTTATAAGTTTCTGGTTGACACTTATGCTGCTGGTCTATTGTAGGTGTACGGGTGGAGCAGTGGGGGACCACATTTTGAAAACCACTGAGGTAGAGCATTGGAAATGCAGAGTTCCTATTCCAGAGGTATTTATGTTGTGCATACAGACCACTATGCCAGGTCAAGCACTCCTCTTTACGGAATTATAAGAGCTTATGATCATGTATTTCCTACTTATAAATTATTCTCTAATAAAGCTTAATTTACAATTATACCCCCATGACACTAGTGAGAACCATGCCCCTTTGCCTGGCATCCTAGTTACTTAACATGTTTGTTACCTGTTCAGCCCCTGAAGACTTGCTTGTTACTCCTGTTTAGACAGTGTAATTGAAAGATGGCACATAGAATGTATAGTGTAATATTAGCCCTTACTTGATATGTTTGAATTGAGAAAACCAGCAAATATAAAATTTGTTCCTACATCAGCACCATATTCACAATTAAGCTAACTTCTACTTTAATTTATGGTGGTGCCTGGTTTGGGTGGTTCAAATAGCTAGATGGGTAACTGAGAGTAATGGAGTATTGATTGCACAATCCCCATGCAGTTGAGCCTTTTCTTAAGAAAAAGGAAAAGAAGAAAAAAAAGAAAAAGAAATAAAAGAAGAAAGGAAAGAAAACAACAACCAAAAATCCTCTCTGTTAAAATTATAAGCAAATATGCAGCTATTCATGAGTGCCTTATATACCTTTAAAATTTAATGAAAGGCTCTGTGTAAGACAGGTACCAATCTACAAATGGCACAGATCAATTCAATAAATGGTTATTATGTCCCTATGTGTGTCAGACGTTACATTTAAAATGGATAGGGAGTTGAGGAAGATGACAGAAGAGTAAGACATGAAGATCACCTTCCTCCCCACAGACACATCAGAAATACATCTACATGTGGAACAACTCCTACAGAACACCCACTGAACGCTGGCAGAAGACCTCAGACCTCCCAAAAGGCAAGAAACTCCCCACGTACCTGGGTAGGGCAAAAGAAAAAAACAGAGACAAAAGAATAGGGACGGGACGTGCACCAGTGGGAGGGAACTGTGAAGGAGGAAAGGTTTCCACACACTAGGAAGCCCCTTCATGGGCGGAGACTGCAGGATGCTGAGTGGGGAAGCTTCAGAGCCACAGAGGAGAGCACAACAACAGGGGTGTGGAGGGCAAAGTGGAGAGATTCCCACACAGAGGATCAGTGCCAACCAGCACTCACCAGCCCGAGAGACTTGTCTGCTCACCCGCCGTGGCAGGTGGGGGCTGGGAGCTGAGGCTCAGGCTTCGGTCGGAGCACAGGGAGAGGACTGGGGTTGGCAGCGTGAACACAGCCGGCAGAGGTTTAGTGCACCACAGCTAGCCTGGAGGGAGTCCAGGAAAAAGTCTGGACCTGCCAAAGAGACAAGACACTTTTTCTTGCCTCTTTGTTTCCTGGTGTGAAAGGAGAGGGTATTAAGATTGCTGCTTAAAGGAGCTCCAGAGACGGGTGCAAGCCACGGCTAGAAGCGCGAACCCCAGAGTTGGGCATGAGACACTAAGGCTGCTGCTGCCGCCACCAAGAAGCCTGTGTGTGAGTACAGGTCACTATCCACACCTCCCTTCCGGGGAGCCTGTGCAGCCCATCACTGCCAGGGTCCCGTGATCCAGGGACAACTTCCCCGGGAGAATGCATGGCATTCCTCAGACTGGTGCAACATCACAATGGCCTCTGCCACCGCAGGCTCACCTCGCATTCGTACCCGTCCCTCCCTGTGGCCTAAGTGAGCCAGAGGCCCTGAATCAGCTGCTCCTTTAACCGGGTCCTGTCTGAGTGAAGAACAGATGCCCTCAGACGACCTACACACAGAGGCGGGGCCAAATCCAAAGCTGAGCCCCAGGAGCTGTGCAAACAAAGAAGAGAAAGGGAACTCTCTCCCAGCAGCCTCAGGAGCAGCGGATTAAAGCTCCACAATCAACTTGATGTACCCTGCATTTATGGAATACCTGAATAGACAACAAATCATCCCAAATTGAGGAGGTGGACTTTGGGAGCAAGATATATTATTTTTTCCCCTTTTCCTGTTTTTGTGAGTGTGTATGTTTCTGTGTGAGATTTTGTCTGTAAAGCTTTGCTTTCACCATTTGTCCTAGGGTTCTGTCCATCCTTTTTCTTGTTTCATTAAAAAAGAATTTTATCTTAGTAATTGTTTTTTATTTTAATAATTTTATTTTATATTATCCTCTTTCCTTCTTTCTTTCTTTCTTTCTTTCTTTCTTTCTTTCTTTCTTTCTTTCTTTCTTTTTTTTCTTTCTTTCTAATTTTTCTCCCTTTTATTCTGAGCTGTGTGTATGAAAGGCTGTTGGTGCTCCAGCCAGGCATCAGGACTGTGCCTCTGAGGTGGGAGAGCCAACTTCAGGACACTGGTCCACAAGAGAACCCCCAGCTCCATGTAATATCAAATGGCAAAAATCTCCCAGACATCTCCATCTCAACACCAAGACCCAGCTTCACTCAATGACTAGCAAGCTACAGTGCTGGGCACCCTATGCTAAACAACTAGCAAGACAGGCACAGAACCCCACCCATTAGCAGAGAGGCTAACAAAAATCATAAGTCCACAGACACCCCAAAACACACCACCAGACATGGACCTGCCCACCAGAAAGACAAGATGCAGCCTCATCCACCAGACCACGGGCACTAGTCCCCTCCACCAGGAAGCCTACACAACCCAATGAACCAACTTTAGTCTCTGGGGACAGACACCAAAAACAACAGGAGCTATGAACATGAAGCCTGCAAAAAGGAGACTCCCAACAGAATAAGATAAGAAAAGTGAGAAGACAGAAAAATACACAACAGATGAAGGAGCAAGGTAAAAACCCTCTAGACCTAACAAATGAAGAAGAAATAGGGAGTCTACCTGAAAAAGAATTCAGAATAATGATAATAAAGATGATCCAAAATCTTGGAAATAGAATAGAGAAATGCAAGAAACATTTAACAAGGACCTAGAAGAACTAAAGAGGAAACAAGTAATGATGAACAACACAATAAATGAAATTAAAAATACTCTAGAAGGGATCAATAGAAGAATAACTGAGGCAGAAGAACGGATAAGTGACCTGGAAGATAAAATAGTGGAAATAACTACTGCAGAGCAGAATAAAGAAAAAAGAATGAAAAGAACTGAGGACAGTCTCAGAGACCTCTGAGACAACATTAAATGCTCCAACATTCGAATTATAGGGGTCCCAGAAGAAGAAGAGAAAAAGAATGGGACTGAGAAAATATTGAAGAGATTGTAGTTGAAAACTTCCCTAATATGGGAAAGGAAGTAGTTAATCAAGTCCAGGAAGCACAGAGAGTCCCATATAGGATAAATCCAAGGAGAAACACGCCAAGACACATATTAATCAAACTGTCAAAAATTAAATACAAAGAAAACATATTAAAAGCAGCAAGGGAAAAACAACAAATAACACACAAGTGTATCCCCATAAGGTTAACAGCTGATCTTTCAGCAGAAACTCTGCAAGCCAGAATGGTCAGGCACGACATACTTAAAGTGATGAAGGAGAAAAACCTACAACCAAGATTACTCTACCCAGCAAGGATCTCATTCAGATTTGATGGTGAAATTAAAACCTTTACAGACAAGCAAAAGCTGAGAGAGTTCAGCACCACGAAACCAGCTTTACAACAAATGGTAAAGGAACTTCTCTAGGCAAGAAACAAAAGAGAAGGAAAAGACCTAAAATAATGAACCCAAAACAATTAAGAAAATGGGAATAGGAACATATATATCAATAATTACCTTAAATGTAAATGGACTAAATGCTCCCACCAAAAGACACAGATTGGCTGAATGGATACAAAACAAAACCCATATATATGCTGTCTACAAGAGACCCACTTCAAACCTAGAGACACATACAGGCTGAAAGTGAGGGGATGGAAAAAGATATCTCATGCAAATGGAAGCCAAAAGAAAGCTGGAGTAGCAATTCTCATATCAGAAAAAAATAGACTTTAAAATAAAGACTATTAGAAGAGACAAAGAAGGACACTACATAATGATCAAGGGATCCATCCAAGAAGAAGATATAACAATTGAAAATATTTATGCACCCAACATAGGAACACCTCAATACATAAGGCAAATACTAACAGCCATAAAAGGGGAAATCGACAGTAACACATTCATAGTAAGGGACTTTAACACCCCACTTTCACCAATGGACAGATCATCCAAAATGAAAATAAATAAAGAAACACAAGCTTTAAATGATACATTTAACAAGATGGAATTAATTGATATTAATAGGACATTGCATCCAAAAATAAGAGAATACACATTTTTCTCAAGTGCTTATGGAACATTCTCCAGCATAGATCATATCTTGGGTCACAAATCAAGCCTTGGTAAATTTAAGAAAATTGAAATTGTATTAAGTATCTTTTCCGACCACAATGCTATGACACTAGATGTCAATTACAGGAAAAGGTCTGTAAAAAATACAAACACATGGAGTCTAAACAATACACTACTTAATAACGAAATGATCACTGAAGAAATCAAAGAGGAAATCAAAAAATACCTAGAAACAAATGACAATGGAGACATGACAACCCCAAACATATGGGATGCAGCAAAAGCAGTTCTAAGAGGGACGTTTATAGCAATACAATCGTACCTCAAGAAACAGGAAACATCTCAAATAAGCAACGTAACCTTGCACCTTAAGCAAGTAGAGAAAGAAGAACAAAAAATCCTAAAGTTAGCAGAAGGATAGAAATCATAAAGATAGTATCAGAAATAAATGAAGAAATGAAGGAAACGATAGCAAAGATCAATAAAACTAAAAGCTGGTTCTTTGAGAAAGTAAACAATATTGATAAACCATTAGCCAGACTCATCAAGAAAAAAAGGGAGAACACTCAAATAAATAGAATTAGAAATGAAAAAGGAGAAGTAACAACTGACACTGCAGAAATACAAAGGATCATGAGAGATTACTACAAGCAACCCTATGCCAATAAAATGGACAACCTGGAAGAAATGGAGAATTCTTAGAAATGCACACCCTGCCAAGACTGAACCAGGAAGAAATAGAAACTACTAACAGACCAATCACAAGCACTGAAATTGAAACTGTGATTAAAAATCTTCCAACTAACAAAAGCTCAGGACCAGATGGCTTCACAGGCCAATTCTATCAAACATTTACAGAAGAGCTAATACCTATCCTTCTCAAACTCTCAAAATATAGCAAAGGGAGGAACACTCCAAAACTCATTCTAAGAAGCCACCATCACCCTGATACCAAAAACGGACAAAGATGTCACAAAGAAAGAAAACTACAGGCCAATATCACTGATGAACATAGATGCAAAAATCCTCAAAAAAATACTAGCAAACAGAATCCAACAGCACAATAAAATGATCATACACCATGATCAAGTGTGGTTTATTCTAGGAATGTAAGTAGTCATCAATACACGCAAATCAATCAACGTGATACACCATATTAACAAATTAAAGGAGAAACACCATATGATCATCTCAATAGATGCAGAGAAAGCTTTTGATTAAATTCAACACTCATTTATGATAAAAACCCTGCAGAAAGTAGGCATAGAGGAAACTTTCCTCAACATAATAAAGGCCATATATGACAAACCCACAGGCAACATTGTCCTCAATGGTGAAAAACTGAAAGCATTTCCACTAAGATCAGGAACAACACAAGGTTGCCCACACTCACCACTCTTATTCAACATAGTTTTGGAAGTTTTAACCACAACAATCAGAGAAGAAAAAGAAATGAAAGGAATCCAAATTGGAAAAGATGAAGTAAAGCTGTCACTGTTTGCAGATGACATGATACAATACATAGAGAATTCTAACAATGCTACCAGGGAACTACTAGAGCTAATCAATGAATTTGGTAAAGTAGCAGGATACAAAATTAATGCACAGAAATCTCTGGCATTCTTATACACTAATGATGAAAAATCTGTAAATGAAAGTAAGAAAACACTCCCATTTACCATTGCAACAAAAATAATAAAATATCTAGGAATAAACCTACCTAAGGAGACAAAAGACCTTTATGCAGAAAATTATAAGACACTGATGAAAGAAATTAAAGATGATACAAATAGATGGAGAGATATACCATGTTCTTGGATTGGAAGAATCAACATTGTGAAAATTAATCTACTACCCAACACAATCTACAGATTCATTGCAACCCCTATCAAACTACCACTGGCATTTTTCACAGAACTAGAACAAAAAGTTTCACAATTTGTATGGAAACAAAAAAGACCCCGAATAGCCAAAGCAATCTTGAGAATGAAAAATGGAGCTGGAGGAATCAGGCTCCCTGACTTCAGACTATACTACAAAGCTACAGTAATCAAGACAGTATGGTACTGGCACAAAAACAGAAATATAGATCAATGGAACAGGATAGAAAGCCCAGAGATAAACCCACACACATATGGTCACCTTATCTTTGATAAAGAAGGCAAGGATATACAGTGGAGAAAAGACAGCCTCTTCAATAAGTGGTGTTGGGAAAACTGGACAGCTACATGCAAAAGTATGACATTAGAACACTCCCTAACACCATACGCAAAAATAAGCTCAAAATGGTTTAAAGACCTAAATATAAGACCAGACACTATCAAACTGTTAGAGGAAAACATAGGTAGGACGCTCTATGAGATAAATCACAGCAAGATCATTTTGACCCACCTCCTAGAGAAACGGAAATAAAAACAAATAATAAACAAATGAGACCTAATGAAAGTTCAAAGCTTTTGCACAGCAAAGGAAACCATAAACAAGACCAAAAGACAACCCTCAGAAGGAGAGAAAATATTTGCAAGTTAAGCAACTCACACAGGATTAATGTCCAAAATTTACAAGCAGCTCATGCAGCTCAATAACAAAAAACCAAACAGCCCAATCCAAAAATGGGCAGAAGACCTAAACAGACATTTTTCTAAAGAAGATATACAGACTGCCAACAAACACATGAAAGAATGCTCAACATCATTAATCATTAGAGAAATGCAAATCAAAACTACAATGTGATATTATCTCACACCGGTCAGAATGGCCATCATCAAAAAATCTAGAAACAATAAATGCTGGAGAGGGTGTGGAGAAAAGGGAACCCTCTTGCACTGTTGGTGGACATGTAAATTGATACAGCCACTATGGAGAACAGTATGGAGGTTCCTTAAAAATCTACAAATAGAACTACCATATGATCCAGCAATCCCACTACTGGGCATATACTCTGAGTAAACCATAATTCTAAGAGTCATGTACCAAAATGTTTTTTGCAGCTCTATTTACAATAGCCAGGACTTGGAAGCAACCTAAGTGTCCATCAACAGATGAATGGATAAAGAAGATGTGGCACATATATACAATGGAATATTATTCAGCCATAAAAAGAAACAAAATTGAGTTATTTGTAGTGAGGTAGATGGACCTAGAGTCTGTCATACAGAGTGAAGTAAATCAGAAAGAGAAAAGCAAATACTGTATGCTAACACATATATATAGAATCTAAGAAAAAATAAATGTCATGAAGTACCTAGGGGTAAGACGGGAATAAGTACACAGACCTACTAGAGAATGGACTTGAGGATATGGGGAGGGGGAAGGGTAAGTTGTGACAAAGTGAGAGAGTGTCATGGACATATATACACTACCAAACGTAAAATATATAGCTAGTGGGAAGCAGCTGCATAGCACAGGGAGATCAGCTAGGTGGTTTGTGACCACGTAGAGGGGTGGGATAGGGATGGTGGAAGGGTGGGATATGCAAGAGGGAAGAGCTATGGGAACATATGTTTATGTATTTGTGATTCAGTTTGTTATAAAGCAGAAACTAACACACAATTGTAAAGCAATTGTACTCCAATAAAGAAGTTAAAAAAATGTATATTATGGTCTGTGATAGCCATACTATATTCACTAATTTTATAATTCTTTTATTTCAGATATTTTGATCCATGGAAAAATAATCATCTTGTATAATTTAGTAAATCATGTTCTATGTTTAGCTGGATCAAATTAGTTTTAGCTGCAGGGAAAAAGATCTCAGATTATGATTTTTAAAACTATTTTATGATTTTTAAAACATCTACAAGAATAAAAGTTAACTGTGATTTAAGTTCCTTTTATCAATGTTAACAAGTCATTAATTATAACCAATAGAAGAGCAAGAATTAAAGAAGTAAAAACCAAATGAAGTTGAAATTGAGAGGAGAAATTTTTTATCCAAACCTTGCTTTCTTGCATCACATTTAAATAGAAATCTTAAATTCTTCTTTTCTGTTGAGGTTTCAGGGTCTCCAAACTTCTTGCCCATGACTCGCCAATGAGAGCAGAAAAATACATGCTTCAGTCTATAAGTCAGAAACATTTAAATTCCTGCTTGCACCTATGTTTTTTTAAGAACAAATGTAGCTACAGCTATGTTCAGGAGTAGAACCAGTGATGATGACTGCCAAAACAGAATTCTGAGAATGTCTTTTTAAAAGTCTTGTCAATTAATTTTAATGACAATAAGGATAGAAATTAACTGACTTCATTTAGTGACTCCCCCTGCTAAATGAATAACTTAATCAGTCTTGGCCAACAATTAGGTTTACTGTTTAAGAAACACATATGTAATACACACACATGTAGTCCATTAATTACACATTAAGATAATTTTCAATTTAATGACAGAGAATACTGTTTTCCACTTCTTAGACATAAGTTTTAGTTTCATTTTTTTTTCTAGCATTATTGGAATAAGACTGAATGAATGCATCTATTTTTCCTTTAGCTAACAATCATTAAGCACCCACACTGTTTAGGCACTGGATCTTAATTACCCTGCAGACCTTTTTCCATATAAACCGTGCAGGTTACATCATCCAAGAGGATGATGTAAGGCTACATCATCTTGCTCATCACATTAGCACCTACTAGACGGATTTTCCAAGAGTGCATTGGAGCCTGTAACTCAGTGACCAGGATTAAGTGTTAAAATTTTCTGAAACCTTGATGGCTAGAAGGGAAGGGGGTTGGGACTACTATTTTAAAGTCTGAGGAAGGTTTTCTTTATCACTAAAGAAAAAGGCTTAGGGCTTCCCTGGTGGCACAGTGGTTAAGAGTCTGCCTGCTGATGCAGGGGACACGGATTCGTGCCCCAGTCCGGGAAGATCCCACATGCCGCGGAGCGGCTGCACCCGTGAGCCATGGCCGCTGAGCCTGTGCGTCCGGAGCCTGTGCTCTGCAACGGGAGAAGCCACAACAGTGAGAGGCCCGTGTACCGCAAAAAAATAAAAAAAATAAACAAGAAAGAAAGAGGCTTAAATATGTTTAAATAAACTTTTAAAAAATTTTAGGATAGTTTTAGAGTTACAGAAAAAATTATGATGATAGTACAGAGAGTTCCCATATACCCTATACCCAGTTCCCTTATTAGTTACATTTGTAGTTCATTTGTTACAATTAATGAACAAATATTGATACATTATCATTATCAAAAGTCCATATTTTATTGACTTCTCGGCTTTTATCTAATTTCCTTATAATGTACCAGGATCTCATGTAGGCAACCATATTATAATTAATTGTCATGTCTCCTCAGGTTCTTCTTGGCTGTTGTAGTTTCTCACGTTTTCCTTGTTTTAGCTAACCTTGATGGTTTTCAGAAGAAGTGAACAGATATTTCGTAGAATAGCCCTCAGTTGAGATTTGTCTGATGTTTTTCTCATGATTAGACTGGAGTTACAGGTATTGGGGAGGAATAATCACAGGGGTAAAATGCCATTCTCATCACATCATATTAAGGGGGCATACTATCAACATGACTTATCACTGTTGATATTACCCTGGTCAAACTTTGCAATGTTTAACAGTTTTGTCCATTTTAAAGTTAGTCTCCACCCCACCCCCCTTTTTCTATACTGTACTCTTAGGAAGCCAGTCACTATGCACAACCCACACTTAAGGAGTGGAAAGTTATGTTCCATCGTTTAAAGAATGAGTATCTATATAAATTATGTGGAATTTCTCTGCATGGGATATTTGTCTATTCTCCCCCATTTATTTATTTATTCAGTTGTTTATTTACATCAGTATGGACTAATGGGTACTTATTTCATTCTTTGTGTTATAATCCTATACTACTTTAATTGTCCTGCTTTAGAGATTGAGAGCGCTTTCATTTGGCTCTTTGACATAACAAAATTCCTGTCCTTGTGTGTGTGTGTGTGTGTGTGTGTGTGTGTGTATTTAATTCGACTTTCTTACTTTTCTTATTTTCTGCCCCAATCTTAGAATCAGCCACTTCTCCAAAATCTTGGCTACTTTTTTAGAGAATAGCATTGGACATCAAGATCTTGACTCTAGGTATGCTTGTTGCTGCTAAAGAGTCATTGTTTCTAGACTCTCTCAGCTGACAGAGAAAGGAAATATATATATATGTTTGTGTACTAACTGGTATATATGCATATATTTGTAGATATCTCTATATGTAACCATCTATAACTATGTTAACTAAACATGAGCTCATATTGATGTCTCAATCTCTGATCCATTAACACATGGATTATTCTTGCCTTTCCCCCTTGCTTTTCTGTAATCCCTGACTCTGACACTGATAATCTGAATCTTTTCATCTGCTAACCATTTACTTGTTTAATTCTAGTGTACACATATAGCAGTTTCTCTGGGAACCAATTTTATCAATTAGAATATAATGCTCACTACAACTCCTTTTTAAATTAGACTTACAGACTACATTATTTTCCTGCCTGATTGATCTGTCAATTACTGATTGGCACAGGACTGTTGATGTCTCCAACTATAATAGTGTGTTTTTCCATTTCTAATAGAACTCCTTCAGTTCTATTAGTTTTTACTTCACATATTTTGAGATTCTATTGTTAGGAGGATGACTGTTTAGGACTGTTATGTCTTCTTATAAAATTGACCCCTTTATAATATGTATTTATAATATGTATTTATACATATTTATATGTATATATACATATTTATACATATGTCTTCTTATAAAATTGACCCCTTTATAATATGTATTTATAATATAATACTCCTCTTTATCCCTAATACACTCCCTTGTTCTAAAGTATGCTTTGTCTGAAATCACCAATCTTTTAATTAGTGTTTGCATGGTGTAGCTTTCTCCAGCCTTTTTACATTTAATGTTTTTGAGTCACTATATTAAAATGGGTTTGGTATGGACAATATACAGTTGATGTTTTTTTTAAAATTCAGTCTGACAATCTCTGATCTGGTGATTTTAAACCATTTACATTTAAAGACATTCCAGAAATTGATATAGATATATTAATATCCATCATATATTTAACTGTTTTGTGGTTAACTTAAATGCATATATAACTGCATTTATTGATTGTTTCTTTTTATTTCTGTTTTTCCCCTGGAGTCAAAAAACACCAAAATCCACCTGGATAAGATTGAGAAATTAGATTAATTTCTTTGGCTCAGGTGAGTTTGTGTTGTTTTCATCTCTTGATGGAAAAGTGTCATTCAATCATACTTTCTCTTTCATTTATGATGTGCAGAGGATAGGAGCAATATAGTGTTATTTGAAAGTGGACTTAGGTTAGGTAAAGATTTATATTGTTAACTTTAGAACAATCACTAAAATTTTTTAAGAGAAGTATAATTGACATACTGAGAGGAGATAAAATGAAATAGTATAAAATGTTCAATTAAAACCAGAGAAGTTGTGTTGTTTTCATGGTGGTCATATCCTCATCCATATTAAAATACAGTTGAATTAATTTACATATTTGATAGTTGGAAAACTCAGATCCCCAAAGAATGCGAAGTGACTTCTCAGCTGCAATCTTTAGACCACCCAAAGGGAAGTCCTTCAGGATCATTCACTTTTAGTAGGCAAACGTTTTATTTGCTCCCAGACCCTGAGGCTGTGCAGCTTCTCTATCAAGGACAGGCAGAACAGAAACTAGAAAGGGTAGATTAAAGAAAAAGGGAAAAGTTAATAGAAGTTACCAATGTAATTGATAAAAATGAGATTGAAATGTTTTCAGGATTTCCATTATGCCAAAAAGATAGAAAAGTTCAGCTATTATTTTATTTCCTGCTGTGATCTGAAATAAAAAGGTTAAAAGTGACCTTCACTAAATTGGGATAGTTTTGTTTTGCCACTGGGAATACTAAAAAAATTTAACAACATGTCTTGATTTCATGTTGTTTGAAATACATCAGGCAAAGAAAATTAGGTAAACCATACAAGCTGAGATATTTGTAGATTGTTTTATAGGCTAACATTTGCCAACTGTCTATGGTGTAGAAAGCATGAGATGGGTGTGTCGATTTCCCACAGGGTCTGTTTTATTGGAAGCCATTGCTCTACATACTCAGAATGTCTGTTCTTGAACTCCTTGGCCTTTTCATGTCCAATGACATGATACTGGCTCATTCTTAAGAGTGGTTCACGGTGATGCAGCCAGAGAGCTGAGGTTCTATCCCTGGAACATTGTGCTTGCTCCTCTACTTCTCAGGCAGCATCCACTGGTGTATTTCATGAATGGCAACATTAGCATTCCTCTCACCCTGCTCTGGTGTCTTGTTGAAACTTTTCAGAGACTTATTTCCAGTAGCAGTTTAGAATTTTCCCTATTACACTGATTAATTTATTTCATCTAGAACTTTGAAAATGGATAAATCAAAACTGTGAGCTTTGAGCCCCACTTGGTATAAGAAAGAACCTATTTTTAAAAAATATTGCATATGTTTTTATATCTGACTTCACATATTTTCTAATCAAGAAAGAACACTCAAAGACTTATATGGAATATGAAAGGGCCCCATTACATCACACCAATTAACACTATTTACAAAATTCTTTCTAACTATTTTGGCAAAAATTTTTATTACAAGGGAGAAAATTTACCTACATATCTCCCTAAGCTAAGTGTTCTCTCTCTCACTCTTCCTCCCCTTCTTTCTTCTCTCCGTCACTCTCCTTTCTATGCTCTTCAACATTATTCTATTGTTTATAAGAGCTAAACATCTTCGCTGTCTTGATTTTTTTCCTAGATCTCATTTATATATCATTTAGGCAGCAGTTATATAGGTTATATGGTTATATGTTGTCAATATGGAGCTTAGTTTAAGGTGGTGATTCCAGGTCTTATTTTCTTGAATTCTGTTTAACAGAATTAAGTTAGACAGTTAAGTGCATTAACAGATGCACTTGTTATATTCTCTCTACCCAGCATTCTTTGAACACTATTCCTATATTTGGAGT
The DNA here is from genome assembly GCF_949987515.2 of Delphinus delphis. Classification (NCBI taxonomy): domain Eukaryota; kingdom Metazoa; phylum Chordata; class Mammalia; order Artiodactyla; family Delphinidae; genus Delphinus; species Delphinus delphis. The sequence continues at coordinate 34,182,775 of NC_082701.1, forward strand.
ATTTCCAGTCAAATTCAATCTTTCAGGTTTCATTAAGTTCCTTTGTATCTAGTTCCCAAGCATATGTCTTAGACTTCACCTGCTGATGCCTGCCTGCTGTGGATTGAATTGTGTCCTCTTCAAATCCGCATGTGGAAGCCCTAATCCCCAATGTGACTGTATTTGGAGATATAGTCTTTAAAAAGTAATTAAAGTTAAGTGAAGTCATGAGGGTGGGGCCCTAATCCTCCAGGACTGGTGGCCTATTAGTTTTCTCATCTCTTTTTTTTATTGATTAGTGTGTCATTTTGATATATTAACAAAACTTGTCTTTTGTCTGTAATAGGTGTTTCAAACTTTTTTTTTCAAGTTTATTGTTTGCCTTTTAATTCTTTAGTGTTTATTCAGAAATTTTCTCTTTTTATAGCATAAACATTCAACTCTTTCCTTTAATGTTTCAATATTTTTTTGCATGCTCTGAAAAACTTCATTCTTGAAGATTTTAAAATTATTTTTTAAAATGTTTTATAGAACTTTTAAATTATTATTTTTATATTTAAATTGTGATTCATGATGGATTCAGAAAAAAACAGATGCAGGATTTTACTTTTACTAATGATTGAATAATTGTCCCATGTATTGAATAATCTGTTTTTCCCCCACCAATGTAAAATGCCACATCTATCGCATTCATTTTCCTTAAGTTTTTATGCCCATTTTGGACATCCATTCCACTATGTTGATCCATCTGTTTAATCCTGTGCCTGTAGCTTCTCTGAGTGTTTCTCTTACTTTTTAACTCTAAAAGCACCAGACTTTTCCTCAGAACAATGTTTCCCTGAAGCACTCTGAAGTGCTTTTCTGTCCCATGCTCCTCATGTCACAGAGCTAGGGGGTAGAATGTTTTCATGCTCCTCATTACTGCTTCCAGATTATTCTCCACTTTTTTCCTCTCTAAAGATACCCACATTTAAGTCTGAAGTCTTCAAACTGATCTTTGAGTCACTCTCATTCAATCTTTGAAGATCTTAATTCTCTCTCCCTGTTGGTTTTATTATAATCTTGGTGACTTCCATATCTATGTAGATGATCTCTGTGTCTGAACTTTCTCTTCTCTAGTGAGCTTATCCCACTAATTCCCACAATCATGTACTGGTCCTCTTTGTTTCCACACTAGCAACATTCTTTAATCCTCACTTCTCAGTTTCTGGGTTCCTTTCCTCCAGTGGTCTTCTTTTGCAAGTACATAAGTCAGTATCTCCACAGCCATGTGCTAGCCTTGTTAGTACCAGTATTACTGACCTCTTCATTAGCTCAATTTAAACATTCCACTCTTCAACTAGCACCTGCTATTTTTCTAGCTCACTCCCTCTAGTCCTCCATCACTAACACTCCTTCACACACTTGTGCTTAAAACCCATCAGTCATACCACCTTTTTACTGTCTCTCACCCTACTCCATACTGCATCTTCTTACCCAAATATTGGAATCTCTCCCTTGCAAACATTCTCTCTCTTTATGATACTAACTTGCTAAACTGATTAACTCCAACTCTCCATGGATTCTGCCCCTGCACAGGATTGAACCCAGCTGGAGAAAGCACATAGCCATTCTAACCATTAAAATTTCTCCTTTTTAAATTCACAATTGTGGTTTCATGTAGGCTTTTAATACTGCCTAGCAGACAGACTATATTTCCTTGGTCTATTCAGTCTCTCACTCCCCTAGATGACCATTTCATTCATTTTTTTCTCTCCTCAAATCCCCCCAAGACCTTTTCCTACATCCTCATTCTCAGCTAAGAACCTTGTTTCATATTTCACTGAGAAAACAGAAGCAGCCAAAAGGAAATTCCCAAGCTTCCACCTCCTCCTCAGTTCAGCTGCCTGCACAATTTCCTTTGCTTTCTCTTCTGGTTCTATGGATTTCCATCCATGTTCCTAATCAAAGCCAAGTCCTCAACTTGTGTGCACCCTTTGTTCATTCCTTCCTAGTGTCCCTTATTAGTTTCAGTTAATTTCCTCAGTCTCTAAGTATTTTAGTGCCCATGGCTATAATTTTAGGATCTCTTTTCTATTTTTCTATCCACAATCACCATTTGGTGATCTCACCTGATTTCTTGGCTTTTAATATTATCTACTTTTGCATGACTCCCAAATTGACTCCAACCCATAACTTTCTTCCAGACATCAGATTTGTATATCCAACTATCTCTATGAGGATAGATGTTTTAGACTGATACATCCTCTGAAATTCATGTGTTGAAGCCCTAATCCCTTTGTTACCTACTCTATTGGCTGAGGCATGTCTGTAGAATTCTAGGAATTTCGTGATCCACCATTTGAAAGTCATAACTGTAATCAGTAAAGGATTTTTGACTAGGTGAGGAAGACAGCTTAGTCTCCTAGAACTTTCAAAACTTACCAATACTAAAATGCTTATATTTTAAAAATAAACTTAGTTTTCATTATTTAGTGACTGAATGCCATCTCTTGCTGAGACGAGTACTAGAGTTTGGCAAATTATTTTACATGGACTTTCTCAATTCACTTTCCTAGGATTCTGGGAGAGTTAGAAACTATTGAAGGGTATTAAGCCTTTAAGTTAACTCCAAGATATGGCCAAGTGACAAAAACTTTATATACCACCTATTTTTTAAAAAATAATGTCTAATTCTATTCCACTCTATTTATATCCAAAATAGAGAAAGCTTCAGGGAAAAGTGTCAAACCACAGTATAAAGCCAACTCAAGTAGTTACAAAGAAAAGGGTTTTCTGCATGTGTTGAAAGTTATTTTTGACATCTCTATAAATAAGCTCATATCACATTTCTGTGCATTTCCTTCACTTAATAAGAATTTTAAAAGTCTATTAGCAGAGTTTGCTCTTTCATACATTATCTAAATTTCAGTTAACTTATTTTTTACTTTTAGATGAAAACTGGGTGGAAATATTGCTACTGAATTTCTACACTCATTAAAATAGTTTAAAGTGTAACTCTATCTCTCTGAAAAAGCAACTTGTCACTAAGGTGTCTATTTGAAAATATGTTTGATTAATTTTATACAGCTGCCCAATATCAATTGTCAAGGGTGCAGACTGAAATCTACAATAAGACTGAAATCATGTAAACCAGAACATATTTGTTCTGTTTGAAATTATTAGAATTTCATGATTAGACAACATGACAGAATTATCTAGTAATGTTCCAGGAGTCTGATTGTTTCATAGAAAATAAGGAGCTAAGTAAAGAGAAACTTACAATCATAGGAGTTTCTAATGTCTGCAGTAATTTTCTAATTTAGAGTAGAGGAGATTATTTTCATGGTGTAAGCAAATGGGTTCTGTGTGTGTTGGGGTAAACAATCCTTTCATCAATTTTAAAATAAAAAGAGAAACAATACAGCAAAAAGATAAATGAAAGAAATGTATGCACCATCTATCTAATCACCTCAGTTACTTCATATTTTTCTCCTGTAGTTAATGAGTATTTATTAAGTACCCATCACATCTCAGGAAGTATGACAGGTGCTGGGAACATAGCAAAAATCCAGGACAGGATTTCCCTCTGCATTCATGAAGTCTAAAGGGTAAGAAAAACACAAAGTGAACAATTACAAGTATGATGAATGCCATCTGGGAGGTGTGTGCACAAAGATCTAATTTGGCCTATGAAGACTTCCATGAAAATTGAATTTTACTGAAGCATGAAAAAAATGAAGCACAGAAGTCTGAGGAGAAAGGAAGAAAATATTCCAGCATTTTACCTGCAACAGGAGAGAACTTTTCTTATTACAGATACATAGAAAGTTCCAATGTAACTGCATGGAATAAAGGGAATAAGAGTGTATGAGTTAAGCCTAGAGGAACTAACAGGAATCAGGGACTCATGTTATTTGATCCAAATCCACAGAATAATTCTAAGTGGAGAGGGGTAAGCATGACAAGATTTGCATTTTAAAAGACCCATTTAACTGTTTGAGAAAAGAATAATGATTCCCAAAAGAGAATGGCAGTAGAGAAAGAGAGAGGTGGTTGAGTTTTGAGCTTTTTAGGAATCAGCCTCCATTAGATTTAGTAATGATTAAGCAGAGGTGAGAAGTGGAGAAGAGGACAGGTGTGAATCTTAGGTTTCTGGTGTGGGCAAGTAGGTAGGCCAATTAATGGGATGAGGAAGACAGAGGAAGAACAGATTTGGGGGCGGCTGAGAAACAAAGAATTCACATGCGTGGTTCTAAAGCTCAAATGACAATTTGAATCTGGAGATTTACATTTGGAGACCATAAGTGTTTAGATGGCATGGAAAATAGTGAGAGGGGATAAGATTGCCTGGGGAAGAGAAAAATGAAATGCAGAAGTGTGTGGGGTTTTTCAAAAGTATGGTGGGGATAAGTAGTATGAAAGCCTGAGGTAAGAAACAGTTGTGGGAAAGGGGAGCTTTATGTAGAGGATATCGAGACTAGGAATTGAGAAATGTTGGTAAATGAAACTATGTAGAGGGGTTTATTTTTGTGCTTTCCTCAGGAAAATGATGACTGTAATATCTAGCTTTTTTATATATTCTCCTCTGACATTATAAATTCATGTTTACTGTCAAGTAGCTGAAATAACCTCTAAAGTTAGATGTACCTGTCGTCTTTCTTTGCATGGTAGTATGGAGAACTGAGGGTCATGATGAACGACAAGTATGAACTGCCCCAAATGCACAACAGTTGACGTTAAAAAGATAAAAGTCACATATGCACAAAGATAATCAGGGAGTGCAATGTTAGGATCAGACAAGACTGAATGCAAGGTAGAGCTTTAAAGGAGACAAACTGGGGCACTTTCTGATGAACAAGCTGTAATCCACAAAGAACATATATGTGTCACAAGTCTTTATATAGCTACTAAAATACCATCACAATACATAAAGCAAAAAAACCAAAAACAAGCAAAAGCAAAAATAGGACAAGAAATTAACATAACACATCTCTCAGCCAGCTACGGATAAAATAGACAGACAAAAAATGAATATGACTAAGGAGGATAAATAAGAGGAAAAATAAGTCAAAGATATAAATCTATATTCCAGACTCTATGAAGCTAACAGAGAATGTCCCTTCAATTTAATCAACACAGAGTGTTCATACACATGCACACACACAGACATGCACATTCATACACACATATTATTTTGCTTTTTGGGGAGATATACATGTATATTTCTCTTTATATATGTTTATACATATGTAAATCATTGTTCTGTTTAGTTTATACATACACGTCTCTATCCTATAAAGCATAATAACTTCCAAAAGTTATTGATATGATCATAACCTATATAATAAAGGTTATATTATCTAAGCTGAGTACATTGAAACTAGAAATTACTAATAAAATAGGAAAGTAACACAAAAACAACTACTTAGAAATATAAGGCACACAAAATAACTTGTTAAAATGTGAAATAAAGTAGTCTAAAAAGTAAAAATAATAAAAACATAAATTATGATATAAATAATATTGTTGAAAATTGTACTCAGAAAAACTCATTTCTTAGACACTTGTGTTATTAAATAATATAATACAAAAAGAATTAATTGTTAACTGAACCTAAGTTGGAAGAAAGATTTTTAAAAACTTAAGGAAAATTAAATGAGGAAATAAAGATAAAAGAAGAGGTTAGTGAGATAGAAAACAGAAAATAAAAAGAAAAAGACTAAATCTAAAAACTGGTTCTTTGCAGGGCATGACAAACTACTTTCTGACCTATTGTAAACTGACCTATGACAATTTAATTCTTTTTAATACACAATGGTAGCTTCCAAAATAGTAAAATATGGTAGATAAAAGTAGCTTCTAAAACCTCATTACCAGTTATAGATGACAAGTCTCAGACTAAAATTTGTCATGAATATCAACATTTATTTATTTTTTAAATTTTACATGTGAAACAGAACATTTCAAACATTTTGCACTATAAATGATTTCATGTGTACTTGCTTTTATTGGGTGAAGTGATCTATATATATATCTGTTATATCTAGTTGATTTATAGTGCTGTTCACATCCTCTATTTTCCTATTTAACTTTGGTATAGATATTCTATCAATTATTTAAGAAATCTCCAACTATTAATGTGAAGCTGTCTATTTTCCCCCTTCAGTTCTGTGGGTTTTGCTTCATACATTTTGGAGACCTATTGTTTGGTGCTTATGTTTGGATTATTATATCTTCTTGATGAATTGACCCTTTTATCAATATATGGTATGCTTCTTTGTCTCTTGTAAGAGATTTTTACTTGAAGTCTATTGTCTGATATTAGTATAGCTACCCCAGCAGTCCTTTGCTTGTATTTGCATGAAGTATCATTTTCTATCCTTTCACTTTTAACCTATTTGTGTCATTGGATCTAAAATGAGCCTCTTATAGACAAAATACAATTTTTTCAATCCAGTCTGCCAACCTCTGACATTTGATTGGAGAATTTAATCCATTTACTTTTAAAGCAATTGCTGACAGGAAGGACTTACTTCTGCCATTTTGATATTTGTTTTCAGTATGTTACACTTTTTTTGTTCTTCATTTTCTCCATTACTCCCTTCTTTTGTGCCTTCTTTTAGGTGATTCTTTGTAGTGTACCATTTTGATTCACTCCCAATTCCTTTTGTGTATATATTTTTAGATATTTTCTTAGTGTTTTTCATGGGAATTACAGTTACCATACTAAATTTATAACAATTTATTTTTAATTGATATTATCTTTGCTTCAATAGTATACAAAACTCTTCTACAATACAGCTCTATCCCCCCTTTATACTGTTATTGTCACAAATATATCTTTATACATTTTGTATTCATTAACATAGACTTACAATAATTGTTCCATGCATTTGTCTTTTAAATAATGTAGGAAATAGGAGGAATTGCAAATCAAAAGTATAATAATATGATTTTTATATTTGCTTATAGACTTACCTTTACTGGAGTTCTCTATTTCTTCATATGGCTTTGAATTACTGTGTATTTCAGCCTGAATGACATTCTTTAGCATTTCTTGTAGGCCAGGGCCAGTCAGCTTTTGATGAACTCCCTCAGCTTTTGTGTATGCAGGGATTCTTGATTTCTCCTTCATTCTTCATGTATAATTTTGTTGAGTATGGAATTCTTGGTAGACAGTTTTTTGTTTGTTTGTTTTGTTTTTCCCCCATAGCACTTAAAAACAACATCATCCCACTCTCTTCTGGCCTATTCAATCTTTTGCTCTTTAAAAAATTAGATTGTTTGATTTTTGTTGTTTAGCTGTAGGAGTTCTTTACATATTTGGATATTAACCCCCCTTCAGATATATGACTTGCAAATATTTCCTCCCATTTCATAGGGTTTCTTTTCTCTGTGTTGATTGTGTCCTTTGCTGCACAGAACTTTTAAGGATTTTTTTAGTCCAATTTATCTATTTTTCTCTTGTTACCTGTGCTTTAGATATTATATTCAGAAATCATTGCCAAATCCAATGTAATAAACTTTCTTTTTATGTTTTTTCCTAAGAATTTTAGTTTTAGCTCTTATATTTAGGTCTTTTATCCATTTTGAGTTAAGTTTTGCATATGGTGTAAGGTAAAGATCCAACTACATTCTTTTCCTTGTAGATATCCTGTTTTCCCAGCATCATTTGTTGAAAAGACAGTCCTATTCCCGTTAAATGATCTTGGTACCCATTTAAAAAAGCATTTGACTATATATGAGAGTTATACTTCTGGGCTCTTTATTCCTTGGTCTATATGTCTGTCTTTATGTCAATTTCAAACCTGCTTGGATTTCTGTAGCTTTGAAGTAAGTTTTGAAATCAGGAAGTGTGAAAACTCCAACTTTGCTCTTCTTTTTCAAGATTGTTTGGGCTGTTTTGGATTCCATATGGATTTTAAAATGGATTTTTCTATTCCTGCAAAAAAAAAAATCACCTTTGAGATTTTGTTAGAGATTGCATTGAATCTATAGGTTGCTTTGGGTAGTATCGACATCTTAATAATATTGTCTTCCAATCCATGAGCATGAGGTGTATTTTCATTTACTTGGGTCTTATTTGATTTTTTTAGGCAACATTTTGTAATTTTCAGTGTACAAGTTTTTGCATCCTTGGTTTAGCTTATTCCTAAGTATTTTATTCTTTTTGATGGTATTGTTAAGTTTTGGTTTCTTAATGTCCTTTTTGGATTGGTCATTGTTAGTGTTTAAAAATGAAACTGATGCTGGCCATCTTTGAAGATGATCTCTCAGGGAGGGCAATATTTTAAATATGTTGTAGCTAATCTATATGTATTGAGTGTAACCCATCTCTCCAGGAAGAGTCCACTGTAACATTTATTGTACAGATAAATAGCTCACTAATTTTACTGGTGAAAATTCATTTCTGATATTAATTATGTTAATTTACAAAGCTTCTGGTGTAACTGGTATATCAATAGATGAAGCACTTATAGTAATCACATTTGAAACATAGACTTCCAAAATAGTATGCTAGCTGGGTCATGAATTTATAATTAGGTCTATGGATTTTTTTCACCTTAAGTGTAACTTAGACTAATACATACATAGTATCATGCTGTCTATGTTGATGTATATTGAAAGTAAGTTGCCAATTCTAATTAAGAAAAAAATGAGAGTAAGCAGAAACACACAGAATTAGAACTGAAAAGTGAACCATTCACAGATACAGAGAACATTTTTAAAAATGTGAGAGAACCTTTTTATCATATTATGTAAATGAATTTAAAACTTGGGAAAAAATACTATTTTTAAAGGAAAATATATATCATCAAAACTGTCTTTAAGGAGTAAGAGAAAATAGGACAATAGCCATGGAAATACCTGAGAAAGTTATTGGAGAACTATCTTCTAAAATGAAAAGAAAAGAAAAAAATGAACAACTAGCCTTATATATTTCACTGGTTAATTCTCTAGATAATTCATTAATCTGATGTGATTTGTGAGGTTTGGGGCATGGAGAAATAAGATAGACATTAAAATTCTTTTTATTTTTTGGAAAGCAGTCAATTTAATACAGGATGCATAAAAAGAAAAATACATATAGAATTTAATTTATTAACCTTGATGAAAATATTCTAAATTAATAAATAAGTTCATTGAGTCTAGCTGTAACTTAAAAGAATACTGTGGCATGACAAAACAGGGTTCATTATAAAAATATAAAACTGGTGAAAATAACAATCTATTAATTAAAAGCATAACAGAAATAAAACCTTGTGATCATTTCAAAAAGTGTCAGTCTTATGTTTAATATGAAATACTAGAAACATTTCTATTAAACTTACAAACAAGACAAGGAGCCCACAGTCACTTTTAACACAGAGTGGAAAAACTAGCTTATTTCCATAGACAAGAACACAAAATAAGAGATATGAATAGCAGCAAAGAGGGAGTAAAACCTTTACTTTCAGCTGACAAAACCAAAGAGAATTGATTAAAATCTATTTTGAAACAATAAGTATACTGACTAGTTTGAAAGTAATATATAAAATTATTACTTCCCTATAAACAAATGTAGTTTATACCTGGAGAAGTGAGTCTTCAAGCTTTTAGTAGATGAAACCGCTTCTGCTTCTTGGATTGGGAAGGTAGAATTTTGAAATATACCTTTTTACCTCTTCTGAAAACACCTTAAAGGATCCCTTTGGTTACCCTAATTAAGGTAAGCACCACTAACTGCTGAAAAAGTCTGTAGCAGGACTCCATATGGCCTGGCAAAAGGCCTCCCTAAACACTCCTCCATACTGAGTCTGGTTCATGGGAATAAGCTGGGTACATTTTCATAGTAGTCATGTAACCTGTTGGGAGGAACCCAACTATATTGAGACCCCAGTTTTTTTTTTCATTTGAAACACAGTGTCATTAGAACTTACTGATGGAGTCAGAGTGTTGTGAATTCTGACTGGAAGTGACAGCTTAGCCTAATGTGGGTATAACTTTTGAGAAAAACATCTAGACCAGAGTCAGGGTGTAACACCCAGGTCTAGACTAGAGGCTCATAAGGAAAGGCTGGTTCTAACACAGCAAGGGGCTGAGACTAAAATCCCTAAGCTGACCCAGACATCAGACCACAGTTGCCCTGATTTGGGAATAACTGAGATTGTGAATGCAAATGTTAATGTGTAGCTCAATCTTGGAATCACCTAGTAGATACACATCTACTAACATTTCTAGTAGATACCCATCAATAGGACCAGCTTTCAACAAAGGGCACTTTGAAGAGGCAGGAGCAATGGCAGTCGGGGGCTAATTGTACTCTCTAGGTTCCCTCCACTTGGCATCTGAAGGGAAAACAGATGTCTTAGTAAACCACCTGTATTCCTAGATATTTCAATGGGGAAACTTCAAGAGGGAGAGAAGGATATTTCCTGCCAAGCTGGGCAATGACAGCAATATACTGGAAAAATAACAACAGGGAATAACATTTTTAAGGTTATTGTCTTGCTGGATACATAAACAATACCCAGTGAATCATGTCACATTTATTCAGTGGGATATATATTAAAAAGATGAGGTAAAAAGGATAAGGCAGTTTTTTACATACAAATTTAGAAGGGAATTAGAAGTATGTATCAAGGAAAGAAACACATCTATAAGAGGATTCCATTTGAAGAAAGTCTGATCTCATCCCCTGCATGAACATACACACATACATATGAATACACACACATTTGCTTATTGATAGACTACATGAATATATTCATTCTCAAAACTGTTTACCATGATTTCCTCTAAAGAATGGAAATTGAGTAGCAAATAGGAATTTTAATTTTTATTCTCTATATTTCTAAGCTCTTCACATTTCTGTATAATAGTATGTGTTAGTTTTATTATAAAAGCAACGGATAATTTTTAAATATATTTTTTAAAATCTGAGAGTGGTCAGTAATGCTCAACTAGTATGAAAACTTAGTAATGGAAAGGATTCAGTATATTTAACAGAATGGAAGTCTTATTAAAAATTATTTCCTCTAGGGCTTCCCTGGTGGTGCAGTGGTTGAGAGTCCGCCTGCCGATGCAGGGGACACGGGTTCGTGCCCCGGTCCGGGAGGATCCCACATGCCTTGGAGCGGCTGGGCCCGTGAGCCATGGCTGCTGGGCCTGCACGTCAGGAGCCTGTGCTCCGCAGCGGAAGAGGCCACAACAGTGAGAGGCCCACGTACCGCCAAAAATAATAATAATAATTTCCTCTTAGTAGGAAAATGTACTCAGTTTAACAATTCTAGCAATGCCTATCATAATTTAGTAAGCATTTATTAATTTAATTTTAAAAATAAAGAATTTACAAATCCAAAAATTTTGAATTGCACATATGTCTAATATTGTTCAGAGGGAAACAAAACTTCATGGGATTTTTGAAAGGAAGGTTGACAGTTGCTTCAAAGATCATTTCAGTTTATGGAAGAGCATATCAAAGTGAATTTGATAGATTTTCTTATTGATTAAGGCAGCCAACAAATAGATGCTTGAGAGGATAGACTTTTGAGGAAAAGGACTCATGATAGAAAATAAATAGTGATAGTAAATTAATAGTGGCATAAATTCTTATAAATCCTATGAAATCAGTACAGCAAAAGTCTTATCTAAATAGCTGAGGTACCTTGAGGTTTAAATAACATTATAAATTGCTAGATTGACCAAAATTCTGTGGTAATGAGAAGAATTTTAAATAAAATTGTGTTTATCTATTTGATTTCCTTTGAGTCAGAAGTTACAGTTATATTTCCCACTAAGAATCAATCTTTGGAGGAAGACAGCATTTACTCAAGACCTTTGGAGAAAATAGATGGTGGTATGAGATGCTGATACAGTAGATTCTCATTCATGATAGTTATATTCTATAAAGTTGCCATGAGCACTGGATTAATTAATACTGAACCACTTCTCCCATATTGAAATATAGGGTTAAGTTCTTTCAACTCTTTGGTCCCATTTCTTGAGAATTGATCAATACATAACTTGGTTTTGTGTGTGTGTCTGTGTCAAGACACCTTACTTAATATATATTGTGGATTCACAAACATTAAACTTCCAGTCAACAGCATCATGACTCATGTCTTATCTAATGTGTATATTTTCTCCATAGGGCACATCAAAGCCTTCTTGGATTTAGAAACACTAGGAAGCACTTTGGCACTGTGCTTGGGGGCCATTTTAAACAGTAAAATCAATAAAAAGCACAAAAAAAAAAAAAAAAAAAAAACCAGGAAACATGCTACTGAATAGAAAACAGAAAGGATACTTGCTAACACTATGAGACCTGAAACAAGAAGGTAGAGTTTTACCATGTTCAGCCTCAGCTTGGAATGAGCATGTTGGAAGACTTAAATTTTCTGCTGTGCTGGGAATATCCAAAAGTGATCACAAAAGCACCATGGATATTGATTTGGAAGTTATAAATAATTGTTGGTAAGTGGGCAAATTTGCAAGAATCAAATCAGCAAATAATTAGGATGGACTGTATCTTCCAACAAAGATCCATGGTTAAAATCCAGATAACAACTTGAAGTCCAAGTTGTCATGCTTTAATCTGTAAGCTTTAGGTATGCATTTTCCTATTTTCTTTCCTCTTTCTTTGGAATCAAATTAACTTTCATTTTATTATCCATAAAGCCCCTATTCTTTGTGTTGATTTTTGCCTCCTTAGTCATTTCAGCTATAAGTAAAACACCTGGCTAGATTTTAATTATGTGTTGATAAAAGACTGAAATTAACCATCATTTGGGTTTGTATACATTTTCCTTTGGGACCCTTATAGCTTCTTTCCCTTTGTGCCACTTGTTATGGATCTTGGTTTCCTAAATAACTTGACAATTAAAATAATTTTTAGATTGCGTATACTACAATGGATCAGACAGCAAGAAATCTAAAATTTAGAAATCTAAAATTTTCATACCTGGTTAGAGAGGTTCCTATCTCTACCAAGAACAGGGTCCTGCTGTGGGAGGTCGCTTTTGTAACTGAACCTTCACAGACATAGAACTTGAAAAAGGACTAGGGAATAGAAGGTGCCTATTTGGAGGCTGCTAACTTCCACAGACCTCACAAGTCAGATATGCTGGTTAAATTCAACTTAAATCTCTTTTGATTTAGACTTACCTAATGCTCTCTTTATTATAAATTTCATTCAAAACTATTTGATAGCCATATATATATATATATATATATATATATATATATATATATATATATGGAAAATACATCATTAGTTGACTTTAGATGACTGTCATTCGATTATGGTACAAAAGTCAACTGGTTATATTACCTGCAAACTAGCAATGGATTTGTCAATTTAGTGGATGGAATATCTGCCTTTAGGATAGTCCCTGATATCACTTGGGTTACTTTTAAATCCATGTTTGCCTTTGCTGAAGAAGATATAATTAGATTCTTAATTCAAAACAGAAAACAAACAAACCAACCTGAGCCTTGATTTGAAGACTGAAACTCCAGCCTTTTAAGGGGAATTCTGGATCACTTTCTTTTATCCTCAAGCTTCTTTACTTCATGCTTTATAAATAGCCCAGAGAGTAGGGGACTCCAATGGGTTATGATTCAAAGAATGTGTGAGGAATAAGACAATACCACCAAGACTATAGAACTCCTCACTAGAGAGGGTCATGAAATTGATCAGGTGTCAGTTTAGAACAGAAACTCTTTGGATATAATTTGTCCTCTCACTGGGGAACATATGCTATTTTGAAGGAAGAATGTTATGCTTATACCTCTCCAGGGTCTTTAATATTATAAAAATTACCCAAGAAGCAAATAGTAAAGAAATTATATAATATAGCTAATAACCCCATTTCTGGTCTGGGTTTTTTCAGATTAGGGCTTGGATATTTCCTCTTGACTTAGAGCATTCTTGGCTCCTGGTTGAGAATTACACTGCATATAAACTCTGATCATAATCCTTCTCTTAGTATTCATTTGCTATGTTCAGCTCTCTGATCTCCATGGTCTTAAATGCTGAAGCATAGCTGTTGTCCCCTAGCCACTGTCCCACCAAATGATCCAACAAATGAGTACAGGAAAACCTGATACTTTTTAGAAGTTAAAATGGCCATCCACTAAAACTTCATGTGCAATCATGACAACTCACACAGTGGTGAAATTAGGATTGCCTTTGTTCCCATATTTAATGATATATCCATCAGGATAGCCTGAAGAGTAACCACAAGGGGGATCTGAGAACTGAAACCATTTACAACGGCAGAGCTAACTTACTATCCCAGGAAATTCCTGCCCAGGAAGACGAAGTTGAAAATAACTTTTTGTTGTTTCAAGAGCTTACTGCAAATCCATTTGTCCAAACAATAGACTAATCAACCAGCTCTCATGAGCGTAAATACCCCCTCTTCAGTACAATAGATAGTTCAACCAGGCTCGTCAAACCCAAGGCCTCCTCTTTGTGTCCACCTGTCCTGTGCTATGTCACAGATTTGCTCTATCCCTATCATTCCCCACACTGAAAGACACACCTTAAAACAGACTGTCCCCCCACCAGGACTTCTCTGGCGGTCCAGTGGTTAAGACTCCACCCTTCCACTGCAGAGGGCATGAGTTCGACCCCTGGTCCCTGGTTGGGGAACAAAGATCCCACATGCCACATGGCCAAAAAACAAAACAAAACCAAAACCAGATAAACAAACAAGAAAACAGACTCCTTTCCAAGTCTTATAAATGCCTTGCCTTCCCCCTCCCCACTCCCCGGCTAAGACAGGACTAAGACTCTACTTGCTTCCTTTAGTGAAGGTAAGCAAAAATTCCAGTTCTGCTTAATCATCAGAGTTTACTTTGTTGGTATTTTTGGAGTGTTGGCAGCTTGCAAATGAGAAACTGATACACACGGAGAAACTTACTTACCAAATACCACATAGCTAGTAAGGGTTACTTCAGAAGCTGTAAAATGGTAGATGCAGGCAGTAGATTAATTTTGTTTGGTTTCATTCATTTAAAAAGTTGGATTTAGTAGCTAACACTTAGAAACTTGAAGATATCATATAAAATCGGAATTTCTCTTTTTTCAAATATTGAATTTGGTAAGCTGTGCCTGCTTTTTTCTGCATGGTAATAATTATTAGGTCCTTCAGATGTAATGCACCCTTGTTGGTTCACCACAGTCCCTGCCATTTCCTATTGTTTATTTCTGGCCAACTGGTTTACTTCAGGGGTCAAATAGCAATGTTTTTGGTTTCAAGGACCATATGGTCACTGTCTTACTTTCTCAACTCCGTTGTTGTAGCAGGAAAATAGCAAAAGACAATGCATAGATGAATGAGTGTGGCTGTGTTCCAATAAAACTTTATTTATGAAAACAGTCCTGAAGGCATCATTGTGATCTCTGAGTTGTGTAATATGCCTAGCCACAGTTGGCATTTGAATTTGGAACCACTGTTATGAAGGAACCTGGTCTGGCTTCGAGGAAGTGCCCATGGATTCCAAGGAAAAAGAAGCTGCAAGGTAAAACTAAAAATGTATCAGAGGGCTTCCCTGGTGGTGCAGTGGTTGAGAGTCTGCCTGCCAATGCAAGGGACACGGGTTCGTGCCCCGGTCCGGGAAGATCCCACATGCCGCAGAGCGGCAACGGGAGAGACCACAACAGTAAGAGGCCCGTACACTGCAAAAAAAAAAAAAAAAAAAAAAAAAAAAAGTATCAGAAAGGTTAAAAACAAATTTATTTTTGGACTTCCCTCTCCTAAAAAATAACCCAAGACAGGAAATCTATTGTCCTGACGGCTGGAGAGAAAAGTGAGTATAAGAGGTCAAAGTGGGTGAGCCTGGCTTTATGTGTTGCTGACATGGAAAACCAGCAGTTTACGGAATATTCAAGTTGCATTTCTAAGTGTTGTATACATATGCACAGCTGGTTGCTTCTAAGTATGCATGAGAAAATATAGAATTGTTTAAAATTAATGTTAAATTTGTATGTAGATAGAAAAATAGATTGCTTTAGATAGCAAACTTTCTTGGCACATATAAATTATGTTTAGATTTGTGAAACTTCAGTTTTTGATGACTTTTTTTTTTTTTGCAACAACTCTTCTAGCAACAAATTTAGGACCCAGAGCAATATGAAGTATTATCTGAAAATACCATATCTTGAAACTTTGTTTAAATATCGAACTTATTGCAATCATCATAACCAATATATATATATATATATATATATATATATATATATAGTTACTCTGATCCTGTAAAACATTATAAAATTCTGTGAAATTTGCCTAAGTAAAATAGAAATCTAGATAGTGAACATCAAGATATAAATTTTTAAAAATTTGTTAATTAACACTTCACTAATTCACTCTTGAAAATTCTGAGAACAGCTGGGATGAAATCATATTTGGCTATGTACGAAGGCGACTTGGCAGGAAATGCTTGTGTATTTACAAGTCTATGTACAATCCTCTTTACTTGCATTGGCAATTTTGTCAGTCTTCTTAAATAAGAGGCACATTTTTTTGCTATTTCAATTTCTTCACCAATTTCCCTTGTAGGCTCTTCAAAAGTAGTTTCTATTTCCATCATTCTATTGAAACGCTTCTCAAGAAGGCCATTTTCTAAATTTCTTATTTACACATCTGTTAACCTTTTTTTTCATTTTTCATTTTCCAAGACCTCTCTGCTGGGTACTTTAAGTTTTTATCACCTTAACCTTTTACAACCAGAATGTTGCTGTTATTCTTTTATCATTTCAATGTCTCCTTCTGTTGACTCTATTGTTCCTCCTATAATCTAGCGAGTAAAGTATTCTTCTAGTGTCTATCTTTGGCTGCTGGTCTTGGATCTTTCTTGTTCTTGTCCTTGGAAATATCAAAGACTTCAAACCCTGTATGCCGACAGTACTAACCTCTTGCATAGACTACATTCCTTTACTTTTGCTTCCTGGAAACTTCCATTGTTGCTGCTATGGAGAACATTTTTGTTAAAGTCCCTCCATTGTGTCTGATACCAGCCATATGACATTTTCTTTCTTCTTTCTTTATGAGAATGGCAGATATTGAAATTATCCACTGTTCCTAAACAAAATGGTAAAAAAAAAATGATACAGCCCTTTTTTACTGCATGATGTTTTCTCTGTTTGCACTACAGAAGGTAAATATAATTTATAGTTACCTGTTTGAAATTATTTTGTGTAGAGATCTTACTCTTCATGTATTTGTTTACCTAGGGTCTAATAGGACTAGGCTTTATCTAAAGATGTTTTGTTTTTTTTTTTAACCACTGAAAAGATTATAAAGATGTTTATCACAGCCTTTGGGGCTGATGACCTAGAAATTCCTGCAGAGCATCAGATGCTGACTGCAGGAGTGTTCCTTTGTTAATCCGCTTGTTTGGGACTCAGGTAGTTAAGAACTGTAGATGATTTCAACTTCAGTCAGAGGGTGATGTGAAATACAGCTTTTACATCGTATTTAATAGAGAATGTTATAGTTTTTTTTTTTTAACCTTGCATTTAATAAGGAATAAAAAGACATGTCAATTTAAAAGATTAAAATCTGAAAATGTTACTGAGTCCAAGCTTGTACTCCTCACCACAATAAATGGAGAGAGAAGTTGCTGGGGCAAGAAATAGTGACTTTATGGGCTTCCCTGGTGGCGCAGTGGTTGAGAGTCCGCCGGCCAATGCAGGGGACACAGGTTCGTGCTCCGGTCCGGGAAGATCCCACATGCCGCGGAGCAGCTGGGCCCATGAGCCATGGCCGCTGAGCCTGAGCGTCCGGAGCCTGTGCTCCGCAACGGGAGAGGCCACAGCAGTGAGAGGCCCGAGTACTGCAAAAAAAAAAAAAAAAATAGTGACTTTATTCAGAAAGCCAGCAGACCTAGAAGTTGGTGTCTTAAAGAAACATCTTACCTCAGTTAGAATTCAGGCTTCTTTTACATTTAAAGGGGTAGGGGTCTGGCTGGTTGTTGCAGACTTCTTGGTTCTTCCAAGACCCCAGTGGGGATGTGATAATCCTTTGTTCTTGCAGCTGTCCATGTAGGTCTGGTCACTATGTTCCTGTAAACCTTTAATAAGACAAATGCTATTTTCTGTTCTGCAGCTTTTTATCTCTATGTGAATGAAAAAATGTTATGGCTTTAAAGGTCAAGACTGGGAGGCAGAACCTTGAGAAAGGGCTACTATGTATATTTCGGGCTATAGGCAACATTCCTTTACAAAGGTGCAGAGCCAGCATGACTAAGCACAGGCAACAGAGCACAAAAGGAAAGATCCAATATGGAGTTGGGTTTGTTCTTCTTGTTACATTACTATGAGGCATAAACCTTATCTCCTCCCTGTAATTAGGTCAATTACTCCTACTAATATAGTAAGTCCAATATTTTAGTGCTAATATACTGAGCCCCTAATGACCGGATGGCAGGTATAATGTTAGGTCTAGTGAAATCCTTACTTTGGTCCTAGTAGAATGTTACTCCAGGAGCCATGGCTGCTAATGAACCTATAGTAGTGATGACAAATTTAAGATTATTTAAAAATCAAAATGGAGTAACTATGGTTCAGGCATCCAAAATGGAGCCAGGTGGCCATTGTAGATAGGGTTTCAGACATGTTCCTACATTACTGAGAACTTGAATTTTCTCTGAACTGTGTCAAACTCAAGGATACCACCAGCACTTTTTCAAAACAGTATCTGCTAGTAGCTGCTAGCTGCAACCTTGTAGTTTCAAAGTCCCCCCACCCTTGCAACTGTGTATTATTTCTGATCCCAACCAAACCTTGCTTAACAAGCACCCTTACTTCTTGCCAGCTCCAATCCTAATTCTCGACAATTTATGTAACCTTGTGGGGTTTTGCCTTATAAATCTCCCTCATTTTGTAGTCCAGTGGAACACAGTTTAAGCGTTTTCTTTGGATTCGTGCTTCCCAGGCTGTAATCCTAACAAACCCCAAATACACACTTTTTTTTTTTTTTTTTTGCCTCAACCAGGTCTCTGTTCTTGGAATTCTTGGTTAACAGATGCATTGCCAATATAACAGTCTCATCGTATCTAAAAGCCAACTCACCCGATTTTTTCCAAAATCCTATCTCTGTATCACCTCCCCATAACTATAACACCACTATTCTGTTTTTCCAAACAAAGAGGAGAATAATAGTAACAATGAGCACTTAATAAATGCATGCTCTTTCCTTGGCACTGTTCTAAGTACTTACTTCTGATCATAACCCTTTGAGGTGGGGACTATTTTCATTCCTACTTAACAAATGACATACAAATTGAAGTGATATGCCCCAAATAAAATGGGTATTAAATGATGGAGCTGAGATATGAACCCAGCCAGTCTTACTCCAGACCCATGCATGCTATTAACCATTCTATTATATAACCTCTCAAAACTTGAGGTTACCTTGGAAGACCACTTAGTGAGTTAGAAAGGTCATGTGGATACTATCTAGATCAACTTGAGTTAAACTCTCTCTCCATCACTTTTGTGCTGTGTGACTTCAGGAAATGTAGTTAACCTTCCTAAAGTTCAGGTTCATTATCTGTTAACTGCAACTAATTATTCCAGCTTTTTGGGTATCTTTAAAATCAGAATTAAATCAGATAATATTTTTAAAGTACTTTAAACAAGAGTCTTGGAACATAAACTACTTAATTAGTTGCCAAGTTCTGTTGAATATTTAAGTCTTTAAATTCTCTTTCATATTCACTTATTCCTTTCAACAACTATCCTCATCACAAATGAAATAAAGTCTATCTTTAATTGTTCTTCATTCTGGACAATACAGACTCCATATTCTGGCCTTCAATTTTTCTCATCATCTGGTCCTCAATTATTGCACCACCCTAGAGTTCCCCAAGTGAATCCACTATTCCATTTGGACTGGTCTTTCCACCACTAAGTGTGCTTTTGTTATTTCCACCTCAAAGCCTAGTTCACATTGTGGCCCCTGTTTCCTGCATCCTGGAAACCGTAGTGTATACAAGACATTAGGGAGAAAGAAGAGTGTTTTTCTCCTAATTTTTAGTTATAAATCTTTTTGTTGGGGACTTGGAAGTTCTTACTATGGTTTCAGATTTTAGAAGAAAAGCCACTGAGAAACTAAATCAAACAAGGTGTTAATTAGGTTTTAATATCTAGTAAACAAGTTGGTTCTATTTCTCACATCAGAATCTACAGATCTTCTTCAGCTTAAAGCCATTTTAAGACACAAAACTGTAATAGAAGGGAAGAGAATGGCAGAGTAGAACACCAGACAGTATTCTTTCATACCTCAGTCTTTATTTTAAGGTAAACACACAGAAAAATAATGGCGTGGATTATGCAAGGAAATGAAATAATGCAACTGCATATAAAAATATATTCCCACAATTCAAATTTTCACAAGTTGCGATTAGCCTTCTTCCCAATTAAATAAATGCTCCTGATTTGTTGTGGTATGAATGGTGAGAGGGTGGGGGGAGCTGATAGCCATGTCCTGGTAGAGGGGACATAAAGCAGTGGTTCATGGAAATATTAGATCTGTTCAAAATATTAAGGCAAATTCAGACATTAAGACAAAACAGCGCAAAACAAATGAACACACAAACAAAAAACCACAGCTGGGTCTGTGTAGGTGTAGCTTGCTTCAGAAATATTCACAAATTGTGCAAATTTGGGAATAACTAAATTTTAATCAATCTAATCACCATATTTTGAATTTTCTTTCTTTAAATTAATTTTTATTGGCATATAGTTGATTTACAATGTTGTATTAGTTTCTACTGTACATCAGAGTGAATCAGTTATATATATACATATATCCAGTCTTTTTTAGATTCTTTTCCCATATAGGTCATTACAGAGTACTGAGTAGAGTTCCCTGTACTATACAGTAGGTTCTTATTAGTTATCTATTTTATATATAGTAGTGTGTATATGTCAATACCAATCTCCCAATTTATCCCTCCCCCCTCTCCCCTTTGGTAACCATAAGTTTGTTTTCTATATCTGTGAATCTATTTCGGTTTTGTTGAAAAACTTAAGATATCAAGACATTTGGATGTAATCTTTTTAAAGACCAGTCTTTTCATAAAGCAAAGTTGTTGTGCAGAATTTTCTATGCACAAGTGTAGGTTTCTAGTTATTGGCTCTGCTCCAAGAAAGTTACTGTAGTTCAATAATCTGTCACTTTTTTCAGAGTAATGTCAAATTGGAAGTTTGGCAACTTCAAAAAGAAAATGTACTTGAACCTGAACAGGGTTCTCCCCACTTGTGGGGAGAGGCTATAAGCAACCAATGTATTCATAGTGGAAACGTCACCTTTCAGTGACCCAGGGTGAGCAAACATTATTGCTCAGGCTTTTTTTCCCCTCTCCAAGTTCTTTCTTCACCGTATTACAAAGCAGAATAACATTACCTATAACATCAGATTGCCAGGAATGATAGAATCTAACAAATGGAAAACTGAGTGTTTGGTAATTATGTTAACTTCAAAGTCAAAAAGTTATAGCAAATGAGTATGATATGAAGTCTCCTATCCAGTCTCACTTTAAAGCTGGAATTAAAATTGATGTTTCTGAAAGCACAAGTACTGAGAGTATGGATTACAGAAAATTATGTGTGAGATGAAGTTTTTATGTTTAAAGAATATGACTGCTACTAAGGACCATGTAAATACATTTTTAAAGTCAGGTAGTTAATTTAGTATAGATACGGCTGCTGTGAGACTCTTTGAACTATTCACATCTGAAAAGCAGAAGACATTTTAAATCAGTGGACACAAGTCTATGTCCTGATCCCAAGACCTCTTAGCTGCAGGGATACTGGACAAGTTATTATGCTTCTTTAAGCCTCAGGTTTCCGAGGGAGTAATAATATTGCCTGCATTACAGGGTTACGGGGAATGTTTAAATTGTAAAATATGTAGAAAGGGGTTTTGTAAACTCTAAGGCATATTATTAGATTTTTCATGAATAAAACAGTTTAGGACTCATTTTAGGTACATCATCACCAAGTAGCAGTAAATGTCTTGATTGCATTTGTAATCTCTTGCCTAGAGAAGATTCTCTTACTTGCTCCCTTGATGCTAGTTTGCCCCGTTCCAGTTCATCCCTTACTCTGCTCTCAGGGAAGTCTCTCTTTCCCATCCCCTATTCTGCCCCCTCCTTCTCATCCTAACTTCCCTACCTGTGCCATCTCCTTCTCCCTCTTCCCTTTCTTTCTTCTCTTTCTCCATCTAATATGAATACATAGACAGTTAAAGAGAATAACATAACCAAAACTTGTGTTTCCCTACTTAGTTTAATCAAGTCTTAACATTTTATCATATTTTCTCCAGAATTCTAATGAAATTAAACATTTCAATTGAATCCTTCTGTATACTTCCCTGGATCCCACTTTCCTCAGAGGTAACTATTACCATGTCCTAGTTAAGAGCAGGGTTAAAATTCCAGCATTTTATTATTTACGAGCTATATAACAAGGACAAATTATTAATCTCCATGTACCTCAGTTTTCTTATCTACAAACTTGGAATAATAATGGTATATATCTTATAAGGTTGTTATGGTGATTAAATGATAGAATTAAGTATCTGTAAATCATTTGCAGCAACACATGACACTAATTCCACTCTCAAAAAAATGTTATAAACTAACACAGCAATGTAAAGGAATTATACTCCAATAAAGATGTTAAAAAAGGGACTTCCCTGGTGGCTCAGTGGTTAAGAATCTGCCTGCCAATTCAGGGGACACGGGTTCAAACCCTGGTCTGGGAAGATCCCACATTCTATAGTGCAACTAAGCCTGTGCACCGCAGCTAAGTCTGTGCACCACAACTACTGAGTCTGAGTGCCACAACTACTGAGTCCACACGCCTAGAGCTGGTGCTCCACAATAAGAAGCCACTGCAGTGAGAAGCCCATGCACCACAACGAAAAGTAGCCCCCCCGTTGCCGCAACTAGAGAAAACCTGCGCGCAGCAACGAAGACTCAACGCAGCCATAAATAAATAAATAAATAAATTTATTTTTTAAAAAGCTGTTAAAAAATATTATAATTATTTACTGGTAGCTGATGAGGTAGAAGTATCATGAATTTTGGTATTTATCATTCCCATGCATGCTTTTGCATATTATTACATATTTATTCTACATAGTAAAAATATTCATGTTTTTAAAATTGTATATAATTGGTATCACATATACGTATCATCTTACAATATACTTATTTTGTTTAACTGTAGATTTTTGAGATTTTTTTCATGTTGTTAAGTACATTTTCAGTTCATTTGTTTTAATTGCTTTATACTGCTTAAAATATTACATAAATGCACCACAATTCATTTATTGTCCTGTAAACGGATATTTGAGATGTTTTTAATATTTTTGCTGATGCAAATCAGATTACAAAAGAATAGCATTTGTTGTGAAGCATTTATTCCATGTATTAACATTGTCTTAAGGGCTACACTCACAGGTGAAGATGCTGGGTAAGAGGACATACACCTTTTCTGCTCCATGAGTATGGCCAAGTTGTCCTTGGTGGTGGTTGTACCAACATTTACTCTCTCCAGTAATATGTGAGAATTCCTGTTTTTTCAAAAATAGGAGGAATTGTTATACTCTAAAATTTTATCCATTAGAATGGATATTAAGTGTACTTCATTGTGGATTAGTCCTTTGTCAGTTACATGTATCTCAAATGTGTCTCTCACAGACACTGCCTTGTCTTTTAGATTTATTTTCAGGGCTTTTGTTTGAACAGAAGTTTGACATTTTACTGTAGTCAAATTTATCAGTCTTTTTCCTTTTCATTTCTTAAAAAAGTATACCCTTCCCTAAGGTCTTAAATGTATTTTTCTATATATTCTTTGGACATTTAAAGATTTTGCTTTTCATACTTTGGTCTTTAATCTACCTGAAATTTATTTTTATCTAAATATTAATTGGGAATCCAATTTCCTTCTTTTTCCTACTTGATTAACCAGTTGTTCAAACATCATCTATTAAAAAGTTCACACTTTCTTCCCAAATACTCTAAAACATGATTATGATAATGACAATGCTGTAAAATATATATTTGAAATATAGTTATAATATATGCACACACAGGTGTATATCACATATACTATATATACACATAATATATACACATATATATGCAAATATATATTTATATGTTTGTAGATATATACATGAAACCTAACCATATCACCTACATACTTAAAACCCTTCACTGTCTCCCTTCTTGTTTAAAAGATGAAATTAAACTTTCTCAACAGTGGAGATAAGTTTCTCCATGATGGTTTCCTTCTTTCCTATACTTCTTAATCTCTTGTCATTGATATCTATGCCTTACACTTCAGCTGAAAAGAATAATCTGTAGGTTTTGAACTTATCTTGCTGTTTTACAGCTTCAAACTTATTTGCATGACATTCCCATACCTGGAGTTCCTGATCCTTCAAGGTACACTTGGCATAAGCCTTTCTAGTCTTTGAGATTCGGTTTGAGTCCTTTTACTCCATGAAACCCACTCAAGCAGCCTTAATGATTTCCCCCTTTTCACTTAGCACATTTTCAATGCAATTATTTTTGAACTTGCCACACACATATATACACATCCTATTCAGTGTGAGGGTTTGTCTTGAGGCAGGAGTGCCTGGAACCCATGCATGTTTCCATAAAAGCCTGTATGCACAGCAAGTATTATATTTGTCAATCCTCCTACTACACTGGGAGCACTTTTATTTTTGAATCAGCACAGTGCTTGATACCTGATAAGTTCTCATTAATATTTGTTGAATGAATGAATAAATGCATTTTTATAGGCTGTGCATTAAAAACGTGAAATATCCTTAGGATGCTGTTTCTAGTTAGCCACTTTATAGGAGAATAGAAATTTCATATTTGACTTTAAAACTGTAGGATTTATGACTTAGACTAGATTTTCTTGAGAAATAACATCAGATCCAAATTGGAATTTAAGCTCTGAGATCTGGTTATCTTATAAAGTATCAGGTGAGGCAAATTAATGATTAAGCCTTTCACAGTCAAACAGAAGTGAAGCTTCACAACATGGGCAGATTTCCTAATAAATCTGACAGATATTCTTAATATTCAGAGCCAGTTTATGTGTATACTCAAAGAGCTCCTAGCATTAATGAGCTATGCCACAAACTTTCTAACTTGTCATCTGCTACAGCGATTTTGTCAGTTTTTGGTGTTTTGATTGTTTTGGTTTGTTATTTTGAGCAAGACAGAGCAAGGAGAGAAAACTGGAAATCCAGGAAAAGATAATCTGGTGGCACTGTATGAAACATCATAAATAGTATCTATATAGCACTGAAGGAATTTCTCATCTCTGATCTTCAGCTACCTCATCAAATGAAATGAAGAGCCTGGATTTGTCTGTCTCTAGCCTTCTCTATTTTAAAATACTCTATCATTTTAGGGTGAAAAGTATTATGTTGAGTCAGTTTCCTGACCCTGGAATGTTTATGCATAGTTTGAATGACCAGGTCAAGATATTCAACTGTGGATTCAAGCATGTGGTGGGGATTCAGGCTTAAGTGATTTGTTAAATCTCTTCTCTCATTTGAAAAGGGACAGAGAGCTGGAGTAGTGGGGGATAAGCAAACAGCAACTACTTTACTCTGCTCTTCAGAGTACCCGCTGGGAGTATCAACAGAGCTCCCATAATTTATTTAGCACTTTAGGCTACCCCAAAAGTAGAAGTTGGTGATGCTATTCAATTACTATCATAAAAATCAAGAGCTCCTGGATTATAAGGAAGCGTTTTTTGATAACAGTAGGCTTGATCTTTCAAACATAAAATAAGCATCATATACTTGAGATTAAATTTAGAAACCTGGACTAAAAAGGCAAATGAAGTACAAAGAATTAAGTAGATTTTCTATACTGATATTTGTGGGGGGGAAAAGGACCAAGTGTATATCAAAGAAGTGATTGACTTCTAATGCACTACAGTCTAGACAGTAGTTACCTTTATACAGGATAAAGAGGGACATGTTGATGGGGAAAATATTTTCATCCCTATAGTTGAATTTATTATCAGTTGAAAAGATACATGTATCTTAACACTTAGCTTGGTCTGTTGGATCACAAAAAAAGCTGTCTTAGGTTGGACCCCCTGGAAATGACTCCTGAGATAAGAATTCCTGTACAATGGAATTATTGGGAGAGTGCTCACAGGAGAAGGGGAGTAATGGAAGAGTAGGGCAAGATGAACTAAGCAAGAGGTGGTGTCAGCTGGAGACTAGCTTCCATCTGATCCCTTGGGTAAAGTCTGGAGCACAGCCTGCACCCCAGAGTATGCCCAATCTTGAGGCAAGAGGAATATGCTTTTCCTAACTTCAAACAGTTATTGGCCAAGATCTAGGAGTATACACAGAATGTATCAAGGAGGCAGTTCCCCTTTAAACATATTATCTAATTCTCTTGAGAAAAGGGGAGCTGTAAATTGTCATCAGCCAGCATTTTCAGCAGACAGGGGTTTGGTGGGGTCTCAACAGCATCCTCTTTTCTGACAAGTTTTCCCCAGATGATGATCACTACTTTTTTGTGTTCCAGACCTACACTATATGTAATTTAGTCTAGTTCTTGTCATAAAATTTTGTTATCTGTTTAGTTATGCCTCTGCCATCAACTGTGAGAGTCTTACATGAGGAAGTATGCTTTCAATCTCATGCCTCAGAATTCAACACAAGTGCTATTTTAGGGGGGAAATAAAATTATTTTCTTTCTAATTGTTTCTCCTAGGAATTCCAAAACCCTAGGTATTAGTTTCCACCCCAAATTTTAAGTCACTAAAAATGTGTGTCCTGTGAACTCTCTGAACCCATTTGAATAGATGATTATGATGTTTCAAATTTTATTTTTTTAACTCTTGGCTATGGTTTATTGTATTAAAAATATGTTAATTGTATCCCATGGCAACCATTAAGAAAAATATACATGGGATTTGTTTTTTTTTTAACATCCCATCTGTTATTGAGCACTTGGTAAAATGGCAGGATTCCAGTAGGGCTGTCATAGTCCTCTAGGTTTTCATGTGCTCTATGTCACCCAAAACTCCTTGGCCTACTTTTTCACCATATGGAATTCATGCCACATTCTTCTGATATTAGTGGAACATGTGATTGAGATATATTTACCCGGTTGCCTATATTCTAATGTGAACTCAATCTGAAGTCAGGCAGGAGCTGGTCTTTTCTGCCTGGTGCCTCATAAACCACCCATAGCAAAACTGAACCAACTAATTAGGGCCATAATTTATGTATGGTCGACTAAAGAGTTTTTAATGGCTCATAACATATTTGTCGGCTCTAAGAACAATTCACTGAAAACCAGATGGCCCATAGTATTCTCCTTTTGTTGGTTCAACCTACCTGTTTTCTACAGCTCACAGTCAAGATTAGCTCCTCTTGGTACTATAATATTTTTTAAATTGTAATTTTCTTTCATTGTCAACATTACAACATGAACCATAAAGTAGGAGCCAAGTAGTTAAGATAAAGTGACAACCCTCGTGTCAATACGTCACTACAGGGAATTTTTGAAAGAAAGGTGATCGACAAGTTCCCTTTCCAATGATTTATTTTGGTTTTGGTAATGTAGGGAAAAAAATCAATAATCTGATAAAAATGGTCAAAGAATATGAGTGTTCAACATACAGAAGAAGAACTATAAATCGCTAATATGTGTGTAAAACAGTCAACTTTTCCAATATTCAAAGATATTTTATTCATGAAAATTGGGAGCATGAACTAAACGTTATTTTGCAATATTTTTTCTAGGTCACTAACAATCTATCACCAAAAAGGGTACACTTGTTCTCTATCAATTAACAGCACCACATTTGTTGTCACTTTATTATTCGTGTTCATTAAAATGAAACATTTGATGCAGGAAGTGCCCATCATTATTTGGTTGTAATAATAGCTATTATTTGTTGAAAACTTCCTACATGATAGACATTGTACTTTGTGCTTATACAAAAATTATTTTACATAATCCTTATAACAATTTTATTGTTTTACATATAAGAAAAAAGGCTTATTTAAGCTTAATAAGGCTTATGAAGAAAAATAAAGTTATTTTGAGATTTTTTTCGAAAATGATATCGTTGAAAATGGTGAAGCTCGGATTTTAAACTCTGTTATGTTTGTCTTCAAAGCACCTACATTAAGTCCACTACATATGAACCTTCAAACTGTGAACTTTCAAAGATGCAAACGTGCATTCTCATGTCCAGTCACATAAGTTAGTTCCCATGTCTGGCGTACATTGTCATGTGCGTGCATCCTCTACAAGTGGTTGTGCTTTTGTGTACTTTACTGTACAGTACTGTTGCTGTGCAACACGAGGAGCTTACTAATGAAGACCTGATGGAATTGGAGGCCCAGAGAAAAGACAAAGAGAGACAAGAGGAAGAAGTAGCTAAAAAACCAAAGAGATTCACGACACAGGAAATGGCAAGGGGATTTTCTTTATTTGAGGAGGCACTGTTAGTTTTTGAGGCATAGGACCCAAACATAGAACAATACACAAAGGTTGAAGCAGCCATTCAGAATGCAATCCAGGGCTACCGTGTCATATATGATGAGAAAAAAAAGAGCTACTATCCAGACATCACTGGATTGTTTTTTCAAGAGGGTAGATAGAATTGAATCCAGCAAGAAACCAGAACCTGTACCAACAGTGTCAGCCATGAGTGAAATTGCAGCTTGCTCTCCATCTCCTATTGCTGACAATCCTTCAGCTCTACCATCTCCCACGTCCTCTCCCTCCTCCAGTCAGTAACTCTTCTTGCCTATTCACTTGATGCCAGCCACTGTATGCCAGCTGTTGTACTGTACTACTGTACCTTTAAAGGTACTGTACTGAAAGATTAAAAATGTTTTCTTTATTTTTTGTGTTTGTTCATTTTTTATGTATTATTTGTGTGAAAAGTATTATAAACCAATTACAGCACAGTACTATATAGCCGACTGTTTTTGCTGAGTATCTAGGCTAACTTTGTTGGATTTATAAACAAATTGGACTTACAAACGCACTCTCAGAATGGAACTCATCCATATGTAGGGGACTTACCGTACTCTTTACAAGAAATTAAGTTCCCTCCTTAATTTGAGGTGAGATTGCTTTTTGTTGAATACATTTTTTTGACTCTATATAAGGATATTGCTCTAAATTCATTCAGTTTGCTGAGTCAAGTGACCTATTGTCTCTACTAGAAATAAAGGGAGAGATTGAGAAAGAGGAGAGCAGTGGCCAAAGACAGAGAGGTGAGGTTCTGAATGAGAGAAAATTTGTCCTTGACTACTGTACCTGAGTTGGGCCATGGTGTTCTCCTGTTGAATATAAATAATTTCACAGAACCCAGCATCAGAAAAGGTCACTCTGACCATCCTGGAACAAGTCAAAACAGTACCACTCTGTCATCTGAGTCACAGACAAAAACAACACTGTCCAAACTACAGCAATGATCAAACATCTCCCTGTTCAGCTAATATGAGTGACTGCTGCTTCTTTATCTATGGTTTCACTCTGCTCCATCCCCCTTACCTTTTAGATAAAAGTTGGTAAAATATTGTGATGGTTAATTTTAAGTGTCAACTTGACTGGTTACAGGGGCTCAGATTAAACATTATTTCTGGATGTTTCTCTGAGGATATCTATGGATGAGATTAGCATTTGGATTGGTGGACACTGTAAAGCAGATTGCCCTCCCCAATATGGATGGGCACCATTCAATCTGTTTCTCTGGAGAAGCTTGACTAATACAGATAACAAATAAGATTTTTCCCCACTTTCTGACAGCTCCTAATACACAGCAAAACTATACCATCTTAAACGCCCCCACCCCAAACCACCTAACACATGCACAAATCCTGCAACAAGCCCCTTCTAGTACTCTCTTTCTGAGACACCTTACAGTTTCCATGCTGTGCTCTCTTTCTTGCTGCAATGAGCCAAAAAATACAACTTTCCTTGACTACAGGTGTGTTATTATTTGTCCCTAGTGGGAAGGCATTGAAAAGCTCCTTTTCTAATGAAGCTCTTGGATTTAAGTATGGCTTTGATAAAGCTGCCCTCTTTGATTAGCTCTCAAGGAAAGACTTCTGGTTTGACTAGAGGTTAGCAAACTTTTTCTATAAGAGACTAGTTATTATTTTCATCTTTTCCCACCATACGGCCTCTGTTGCAACTACTCATCTCTGCCCTTATAGCACAAAAGTAGCATAGACAATATGTAAACAAATGAGTGTGATAGGGATAGAGTAGGATAATTAAATAGTCAGTTTAGAAATCCCACTAGGGGATTAAAAACAGAAAGGGAATTTTAAGGGAGTTTGGGAGATTGTTGTAAGCTAATGACTGCTCAAGAAAAGAATCTAGTAACCAAGCGACAATCTACACTACCTTGAAGGAAGACCAGGTGCCTCCAAATGTCAGACACACTCAAGCCACAAACCCAGAGAGTTAAAACACAAGACAATAACTATAGGGTCTGAATCTTGTTACATGAATTCAGAGTGTTAATAGTCCTTGAAGAGTATCATTTCTGCATGTAGCCAAGACAGAAATATAGGTGAAAGGGAAAAAAAGCTAGGTGAAAGGGGACATTATACTGAAACCTGAGATAAATTACCATATTTTAGTATACATTACCACCCTTTTGCTAATATGCAGATGATTTAAATAACACCATGACAGTCCTGGTTAAACCATATAGGGCCAAAGGAGGAACTAATGATGTAAGCCTTGACATCTGCCCAAGAATGAGGAAGAAAGTGGTCTTCTCCCCTCCCCACTTTTTCTTTGATCATAAGAGCATGACCCTCTCTGTTCTTGGGGCTGTTGCACTCCCTTGCCAGCCTACTCGTATAGCTCACAAGCATCCTATGTTAATAAACTCACTCTTTGCCTGCTGCTTTGCCTCATGCTGATTTTTTTCTGTGACAAGACAAAAGAACCTGAGAGTCAGTAAGTCCTGACACCAGGTGAGCAGTTTTAATCAAAAGACAGTGGGTTTGAGTACCCTCCTAGTCAGGGATCGTGGGTTCAAATTCCAATATGAGGTGTGAGTCCCACTGAGAAGGAGTGCTATTTCAAGTGAGGCTGAGTTTGGCCTGCCCAATGGCTGTGTTTAGATCCCTGGGTTTGACTGACTTGACTGGGGTAACTGTTAGACTCACACTGACACATTTTTCCTCAAGAACTACTCTTTCAATTGTCTTTATTTTCTTAATTAGAACCTGATTATTCTGTATAAACTTCTTCCCTTCTGTGCATTAATTTTGTATCCTGCTACCTTACCAAATTCACCAATTAGCTCTAGTAGTTTTCTCTTAGCATCTTTAGGATTCTCTATGTATAGTATCATGTCATATGTGAACAGTGAAAGTTTTACTTCTTCTTTTCTGATTTGATTTCTTTTATTTCCTTTTCTTCTCTGACTGCTGTGGCTAAAACTTCCAAAGCTATGTTGAATAATAGTGGTGAGAGTGGGTACCCTTGTCTTGTTCCTGATCTTAGAGGAAATGGTTTCAGTTTTTCATGATTGAGAACGATGTTGGCTGTGGATTTGTCATATATGGTCTTCATTATGTTGAGGTAGGTGCCCTCTATGCCCACTTTCTGGAGAGTTTTTATCATAAATGGGTGTTGAATTTTGTTCAAACCTTTTTTCTGCATCTATTAAGATTATCATGTGGTTTTTATCCTTCCGTTTGTTAATATGGTGTATCACATTGATTGATTTGCCTGTACTGAAGAATCCTTGCATTCCTGGGATAAACCCCATTTGATCATGGTGTATAATCCTTTTAATGTGCTGTTGGATACTGTTTGCTAGTATTTTGTTGAGGATTTTTGCATCTCTGTTCATCAGTGATATTGGCCTGTAGTTCTCTTTCTTTGTGATATGTTTGTCTGGTTTTGGTATCAGGATGGTGATATTCCATATTTTGGAAGAGCTTGAGAAGTATCGATGTTAGCTCTTCTCTAAATGTTTGATAGAATTCACCTGTGAAGCCATTTGGCCCTGGGCTTTTGTTTGTTGGAAGATTTTTAATCACGCTTTCAATTTCAGTGCTTGTGATTGGTCTGTTCATATTTTCTATTTCTTCCTGGTTCAGTCTTGGAAGGTTGTACTTTTCAAAGAATTTGTCCACTTCTTCCAGTTTGTCCATGTTATTAGCATAGAGTTGCTTGTAGTAGTGTCTCATGATCCTTTGTGTTTCTGCAGTGTCAGTTGTTACTTATTTTTCTTTTCTAATTCTGTAGATTTGGGTCTCCTCCCTTTTTTCTTGATGAGTCTTGCTAATGGTTTATCAATTTTGTTTATCTTCTCAAAGCACCAGCTTTTAGTTTTTTTGATCTCTTCATTTCTTTTTCATTCATTTCTGATCTGATCTTTATGATTTCTTTCTTTCTGCTAACTATGGGGTTTTTGTTGTTGTTGTTGTTCTTTCTCTAATTGCTTTAGGTGTAAGGTTACATTGTTTATTTGAGATGTTTCTTGTTTCTTGAGGTAGGGTTGTATTGCTATAAACTTCCCTCTTAGAACTGCTTTTGCTGCATCCCATAGGTTTTGGGTTGTCCTGATTTCATTGTCATTTGTTTCTAGGTATTTTTTTATTTCTCTTTGATTTCTTCAGTGATCTCTTGGTTATTTAGTAGTGTATTTGTTTAGCCTCCATTTGTTTGTATTTTTTACAGATTTTTTTTCTGTAATTGATATCTAGTCTCATAGCATTGTGGTTGGAAAAGATACTTGATACGATTTCCATTTTCTTAAATTTGCTGAGGCTTGATTTGTGACCCAAGCTATGATCTATCCTGGAGAATGTTTGATGTGCACTTGCAAAGAAAGTGTATTCTGTTGTTTTTTGATGGAATGTCCTATAAATATCAATTAAGTCCATCTGACCTAGTGTGTCATTTAAAGCTGTGTTTCCTTATTTATTTTCATTTTGGATGATCTGTCCATTGGTGAAACTGGGGTGTTAAAGTCCCCTACTATGATTGTATTACTGTCAATTTCCCCTTTTATGGCTGTTAGCATTTGCCTTATGTATTGAGGTGCTTCTGTGTTGGATGCATACATATTTACAGTTGTTATATCTTCTTTTTGGATTGATCCCTTGATCATTATGTAGTGTCCTTTATCTCTTGTAATAGTCTTTATTTAAAAGTCTATTCTGTTTGATATAAGTATTGTTACTCTAACTTTCTTTTGATTTCCATTTGCCTGGAATATCTTTTTCTATCCCCTGACTTTCAGTCTGTATGTGTCTCTAGGTCTGAAGTGGGTCTCTTGTACACAACATATATAGAGGTCTTGTTCTTGTATCCATTCAGCTAGTCTATGTCTTTTGGTTGGAGTGTTTACTCCATTCCCATTTGAGGT
Organism: Delphinus delphis; assembly: GCF_949987515.2. Classification (NCBI taxonomy): domain Eukaryota; kingdom Metazoa; phylum Chordata; class Mammalia; order Artiodactyla; family Delphinidae; genus Delphinus; species Delphinus delphis. Next base: position 34,216,160 of record NC_082701.1, read on the forward strand.
AATTATCAATATGTATGTTTCTATTACCATTTTTTAAAATTGTCTTGGGTTTTTTAGGTCTTTTCCTTCTCTTGTGTTTTCCACTTAGAGAAGTTCCTTTAGCATTTGTTGTATAACTGGTTTGGTGGTGCTGAATTCTCTTAAGTTTTGCTTGTCTGTAAAGGTTTTAATTTCTCCATTGAATCTGAATGATATCCTTGCTGGGTATAGTAATCTTGGTTGTAGGTTTTTCCCTTTCATCACTTTAAATATGTCCTGCCACCCGCTTCTGGCTTGCAGAGTTTCTGCTGAAAGATCAGCTGTTCACCTTATGGGGAGTCCCTTGTATGTTATTGTTGCTTTTTCCTTGCTACTTTTAATATATTTTCTTTGTATTTAATTTTCGATAGTTTGATTAATATGTGTCTTGGCATGTTTCTCCTTGAGTTTATTCTGCTTGTGACTCTCTGCGCTTCCTGTACTTGAATTACTATTTCCTTTCCCATGTTAGGGAAGTTTTTAACTATAATCTCTTCAAATATTTTCTCAGTCCCTTTCCTTTTCTCTTCTTCTTCTTCTTCTAGGACCCCTATAATTAGAATGTTGTTAAGTTTAATGTTGTCCAAGAGGTCTCTGAGACTGTCCTCAATTCTTTTCATTCTTCTTTTTCTTTATTCTGCTCTGTGGCAGCTATTTTCAATATTCTATCTTGCAGGTTGCTTATCCATTTTTCTGCCTCACTTATTCTACTGCTGATTCCTTCTAGAGTATATTTAATTTCATTTATTGTGTTGTTCATCATGGTTTGTTTGCTGTTTAGTTCTTCTAGGTCCTTGTTAAACATTTCTTGTATTTTCTCCATTCTGTTTCTGAGATTTTACATCATCTATATGATCATTATCTGAATTCTTTTTCAGGTAGACTGCCTATTTCCTCTTCATTTGTTTGCTCCTTCATCTGCTGCATATTTCTTTGTCTTCTCATTTTGTTTAACTTACTGTTTGTGGTCTCCTTTTCGCAGGCTGCAGGTTTGTAGTTCCTGTTTTTTTGCCGTCTGCCCCCAGGGGGTGATGTTGGTTCAGTGGCTTGTGTAGGCTTCCTCATGGTGGGAACTGGTGCCTGTGTTCTGGTGGGTGGGGCTGGATCTTGTACCTCTTGTGGACAGGGCTGTATTTGGTGGTGTGTTTTGGGGTGTCTATGAACTTAGTATGAGTTTAGGCTGTCTGTTTGCTAATTGGTGGGGTTGTGTACCTGTCTTGCTCTTTGTTTGGCATGGGGTGTCCAGCACTTGAGCTTGCTGGTCTTAGTGGAGGTGGGTCTTAGAGTTGAGATGGAGATCTCTGGGAGAGCTCTCTCCAATTAATATTGCATGAGGCTGGGAGGTTTCTGGTGCTCCAATGTCCTGGACTCGGCTCTCCCAACTTGGAGGCTTAGGCCCAAGCCCCGGCTGCAGCACCAAGACCCTTCCAGCTGCACAGCATGGAGGAAAAGGAAGAAAAACAAAAGGAGCAGACAGAACCCCAAAACAAATGGCAACAGCAAAACTAAACAGACAAAATCACACCAAGAAACATACACACACACACAAACACACACACATTCTCAACAAAAAAAAGAAACAAAAAACAAACAAAAAAGAACAGGCAGAACCTTAAGATAAATGGTAAAAGCAAATCTAAACAGACAAATTCACACAAAGAAACATACACACGCACACCGACAAAAAGAGAATTAAAAAAAAGGAAGATAGCAACCAAACCAATAAACAAACCTATTAGTGAAAACAAGCACTAAAAGCTATACTAAGATAAACATAAATCCAAAAACAAATCAAACACAGAAAGCAAACCCCATGTCTACATTTACTCCCAAAGTCCACCACCTCAATTTTGGGAACATTCATTTTCAATTCAGGTATTCCACCAATGCAGTGTTTTATCAAGTCGATTGTGGGGATTTAATCTGCTGATCCTGAGGTTGCAAGGAGAAACTTCCCTTTCTCTTCTTTGTTTGCACACCTCCTGGGGTTGAGCTTTGGTTTTGGCCCAGCCTCTGTGTGTAGTCTGTCCTCAGGTGTCTTTTCCCCACCCAAACAGGAGCAGGTTAAAGCAGCAGCTGATTAGGGCACTCTTGCTCACTCAGGCCAGGGAGAGGAAAGGGTATGGTAGTCATAATTAGAATGCGGGGTGAGCCTGCAGTGGCAGAGGCCAGCATGACAGTGCAACAGCCTGAGGCATACTGTGTTCTCCCAGGGAAGTTAGTCCTGGATCACGGGACCCTGGCAGCAGTGTGCTGCACCGGTTCTCGGGGCGGTGTGGGTAGTGACCTGCGCTTGCACACAGGATTCTTGGTGGAAGTGGAGGCAGTGTTAGTGGTTCGTGCCTGCCTCTGGGGTCTGAGTTGATAGCCACAGCTCACACCTTTCTCGGGAGCTCACTTAGGCAGTGCTCTGCCTACTGTGGGCACACGGGAAAGGAATTCCCTCTCCTTGCACACCCCAAAACAATGCTCTCTTGCCTCTTAAGCAGGTCTAGACTTTTACCCGGACTCCCTTCTGGCTAGCTGTGGCTCACTAGGCCCTCAGACTGTCTTCACACAGCCAACCCCAGTCCTCTCCCTGGGGTCTGACCTCCAAATCCCGAGCTTCAGCTCCCAGCCCCCACCCACCCTGGCAGGTGAACAGACAAGCATCTCAGTCTGGTGAGTGCTGGTCAGCACCAATCCTCTGTGTGGGAATCTGTCTGCTTTGCCCCCTGCACCCTTGTTTGCTGTCCTCTCCTCTGTGGCTCTGAAGCTTCCCTCTGCCTGTCCCTGCCCGTGAAGGGGTTTCCTAGTTGTGGAAACTTTCCCTCCTTCACAGCTCCCTCCCAGAGGAGCAGGTCCCAACCCTATTCTTTTGTCTCTGTTTTTTCTTTTTTCTTTTGCCCTACCCAGGAACGTGGGAATTTTCTTGACTTTTGGGAAGTCTGAGGTCTTCTGCCAGCATTCAGTAGGTGTTCTGTAAGAGTTGTTCCACATGTAGGTGAATTTTTTATGTATTTGTGGGGAGGAAGGTGATCTCCACGTCTTACTCCTCCGTCATCTTGAAGGTCTCCCCTTGGATCACTCCACATGTGATTCTTCTGAGGCTTATTTTCTCTGGGCAAGCACAAAGTTGATTGGGAAAATAAATTTAAAAAAACAAATAAATGATAACATTTGGATTCAACTTACAATCTTTTTTGGGCTCTGGGGAGGAAATTGATTATGTAAAAGGAATTATTGGATTCTCTTTGCAGGGCTGAGCCAATTTTTTGGTCCCTTCTAGGACAACTACACACTTCTCCTTTGAAGACTCACATTCTGTAACTGAAATGAAGTTCACCAAGGCTCCCTTCCCTTCCTCTCCCTGCAGTGCACCTGTAGTCACTCTCAGCCCAAGTCAGAACCAGCACCCAGTCAAAACTCCTTTAGAGAAATTTTGCTGATAAACTTTAAAAATTGTCCTCAATCCTCAACTTCCCTTTTATCAGAAGAAATAAGTAAGGTTGATGACTCTGATGACAATCCAAAAGCTCTGGAGAAAAACAAAAAATGCTTATTTTTCAGGCTAGGTAACTTCCCTCATCCTTCATCCTGAAAGCAAGCCTTTTCCTTTCTTCTCTAATTAAACAGTTAAGATAGCAGTGATTATTCAACCAAAAGACACACAGACCTGTCAAACTCTCCCATCCTCCCTTCCCTTCCAGGCAGATTGTTGTGATTTGTGAGAAAGTGTCAGGAGCAGATGTTTGCTGGGCTTGGAGGTGGAGGTCATTCTTCCAAAGTCTCCTTAGGGAGTCCTATTTCTTCAGCACCTTCACTTGTTCAGCCATACATTTGGGTCAAGATTTGAGCTGGTGTAATTGCTGAATCCAAAAGAGGGTTACATTATTAAAACTGCCAACAAGGAGGGCAGGTGTTCTGTATTATTTTCAGACTAATGGAAGAAATGTTAAATGGAATTTTACCTCTTTTCTCTGGCTGCTAACAGTGGTCCAAAACTTGGGATAAAGGTGCATCAGGTACAAAACATTCTAAGGAAAGAGGTGAGGAGTCACAAGAACTGGGGCCACACATGTCCCTCAGGCTTTGTTAAGAACCAGATGAAATTGCTGTCCTTGTTTCTTGCCCTCAGGTCACATAAGAAGGAGGAGAAGAGCAGGAATGAGAAATGTGTGTGAGTAGGGAATCTCATGGATGGTGTATACATCCTGCTTTTAGGAGAAACTTAAGAGAGAGTCATTTATAGAGATTTGGGGACACCTATAAGAAGGAGGGAAAACTGACATTACATTGTCTAGAGGAACACAGTGTCGACAATGCATTTGCATCTCTGCCCATATCTGCCCATTTGTAGAACAGAAGATGAGAATTAGAATGAGGAGAGGGAGAAGGGAGGGACAGTGGAGGAGCATCCTCTATGCCTACTGTTTTGATGGCAAGGATGAATGCAGGCCCTTCCTACCTAGAGCATTAGACTAAGTGGTCTATAATTCAGTGTGTTGAATTTTCTTTGTCCTTAATTGTGGATCTCTTAGTTTCATTAAAACAGAAACAATGTGAGCATGTTGTCTTCCAACTTCACTCCTCACAAAAAAAGAGAAATATAGAAGAGGAAGAAATCACCCCACACCATGAGGACTCTTAAAGCAAAGCATGCTAAATTTAAGAATGGTTTGCTAATCATAATGCTTGGCACTTTCTAATCAAAAGCATATCCTTGACCTTGCCCTTCTTAGAATGGAGAAAAATCCCTAAAGTAATTCAGGGCTGTGTCACTTCAGGCTTGCCATAGAACTAATTCTGAGTCTGGGATCAGAATCGTGAAGTGCTCCAAATCACCAGCATTAAAAGCTTCAAGAAGTCAAATTCTGGGACCCTCTTGTCCTTCCCAGTCCTAAGCATGCACCTCTTCTCATCATTCAGTTGGCTAATGATCCCCTTCCAGCAGGTGTAAATGAGTTTTCACACTCCAACCTGGCTTTTGTCGAGACTTTAATGTAAGTAGTTAATGAGTGCTATTGCTCTGAGTTTTCTTCTGTGAAAGAAGGGCATGTCTAGCTAGTGATATAATGACAAATGCACACTAATGTTATTCTGTTCAGTGGTGCTGAAGAGCACTGAGAATTTAAGAAAAATGAATCCCTCAAACAAAGGCAGACTAAAAACATATTAAGCAGAGCTCTGCTGACAGCTTAATTCCGTTACTTCTACACGATCTTGAATCCACTCAAGCATAGCAAAGATATCTCAGAGGCGAGGGAGAAGGAAGCAATATCCTCATTAAAAATGCAAGCAGAGCCTAGAGGCAGACCCGGCATGGTAAATTGCCCTGACTGGTGAGGAGAGGCCAAGGAGGCAAAAATTGATCAAACCAAACATTGTGACTTCAGTGTTTCTGGGCATGGAAATACTCAGAGATTTGACATCCTGCCAAATAGGACTGCAAATGAATGATCTTCTCCAGGACTCTTGACGTTCCTGCTGTTCACCTTTCCCAGAGCAATAGGTTTTTATTTTGATGATCAACTCCCAGAGCTTTGGAAAGTGTTAAGCCCAACAAAACAGTTTTATTCTCTTTGCAGTTAGCGCATGATAGTCATGTTTCAAATGTGATGGTGTGCATTTTAAATAACACAGGTAATACTTTGGGAGATAAATATTTTTTTAAAACTCTGTTACAATTTCCCCTCTGATCCTTATAAATTACTTGAAGCACAAGTTGTTCACTTCATTCAGTAATGGGTGGCAGGGATTGGATGCTAAAGTATTTCTCTTTTTGTGTTAGGAAGTAAAGTTCCCCAACTAACTTGAGTTTCCCTGGTATTTTTTAAAACATCTCTAGCGTTGGTTTTCTGTATCTGCCAGATAGGATTATGCTTTGTTCATCTATGTAGCCCTGGCATCTTGTGCTGGCTGGCACAGAGCAGTTACTCATTGATGTTTGTTAAGTAAATAGATGAATAAATGAGTGAATGAATGAAGTAATTGGTTAATCCAAAAGTCAAAGAAGAGACTCTTATGAAAGTATACATATATACTTTGTTTTATTTTAACCAAAAGATATAAATTCCCATTTATTTGCCAGTCCTTTGATATAGGGTCAAGGGCTTTCTTTGGGTAGCATTACACCCAATGAAGTCCCTTGTTTGTTTGTTTTTTTCTTGCATAAAACACACCAGTAGTGCATCTTTCAAAATTTCAAATTTTGGTATCTTTGAAGGGAACAAGAACTTAAAGACAAATATCAAGCAATTTGAGTACAGATTTTTTTTTAGATTTTCATGATTTCTCCCCAAATGTTTTACATTTGCCCTCATACACCTAATTCAACAATTCAACAACATTTTTAAAGCTATTGTACTAGTTTTTGAAGAATCGTTTGCTTTTCTAATAAAAAAAAAACAGAATAATAACAATAACAAAAAAACAAAACAAGGCAATGTAATTAGTATTACCCTAATCTCTTTTTTTTCTCCTTCTTTTTTCCTTCCATGATAAGGAGGACCTGGGCATGATAGCTGGAGTTTCAGCAACCATTTTGTTACACAAAGGAGAGACCAGTGCAATCCCATGTTCTTGACTGTGGGGTCTTGAGTTACTGAACTGTAACTGCCTACCTCTGACTTCTTGTAAAGTGAGGAAAACAGTTCCCTGGTGCTTTCTGATTCTTACTGCCAAATATATTCCTAATTGATCTAATGGTTTCAGAAATGCATGGACACACTAGAGAACTGCCTACTAGCTATGAGTATTCAATTGTCATGAGCATCAGTCAGTGGGTATTACAGAGGGATTGGAATGAGAGTTTACAGGCATGTTGGTTAAGTGGAGGTCACTTAGGGAACAGTCTAGTATTCACTGAATGTACTATTGCAAAACAGTGTAAAGCACAGTTGCCTTTCATGTCAAGATTTTATGTCTATGGCTGGAAAATGTCATTTTTAATCAGGTTAAATTCCATTATTTAAAACAGTGTAGTATGTGTGTTTTGGTTAAATAGAGCCTTTGATGAGACTTCTAGGTGTCTTAAATGGTAGAGAGATCAACCTCCTGGCTCTTCATTCAATGTCCTGGAAGTGCTGAAACTGTATGTTTTCTCTAAAATACCCTATGCTGGTTCATAATTATATCCCTTCAGATGTATTGTCCCCTCTACCCACAATGCCCCTCTTCCCTTGACAATGTGGAAATTGCCTATTTAACACTTCAAACACTTTTCAGGTATACCTCCTCTGTGAAGCCCTTCCTTATCCCAAGATCCAGGACATCCTTGGCCCTCCTCCCCACAGAGCAAATCAGTTAATCACTGCTGAGCTACCTTCTGACCTTGGATATACTTTTACCATTATCCTTGCACAAACCTCTTCACATGCCTGCTTCTACTTCTGAAGAGTTGAGATCATGTTTAGTGTATTCATATTTGTAACTCCAGCATCTAACACAGTTCCTGATATATAGTGGTCCCTCAATACATTTTTAAACTAAATTAACTGTGCCTTCTTTCCTTTCCTCCCTTCCTCCTTTCCTTCCTCACTGCTTCCATACTTACTTCCTTCCCTCCCTCCCTCCTTCCTCCCTTCCTTCCTTCCTTCTTCTCTCTTTTAATTTTTTAATAACAAGGAAGTACAGTATACCAGGACTTGCTCTGAAGTCCATCTGCTTGGTTTGAACCTGGCTGGGCCACTCACAAGTTTAGTGAGCTTGGAAAAATTACTTGAGATTTATAACCTTAGTCCCTCACCTGCAAAATGAGGACTAAAGTAATCTGCTCCATAGAGTTTTTAGGAGGTTATAAATGTAACTCATGTTTATATGTATCTGTGTAGCATAATGACAGTCACACAGTATGTTAATGATTATTCATGTGTTGTCTTCCTTTAAGGTACTCAGTTTCAATTACCTTTCTTCCCTAGGACCTCTCTCACACTTTTTTGTGGTCCCTAAGGGAGCTTTAAGGAAACTTACACTCTGTGAATCTCAGTGTTTACCCAAAATCACAAAGCAAGTGACTGTAAAAATAGTACTATCAATTAGTGAACATTTTTATGGGTCAGGGATCTTGCTAAGAGGTTTATGTGGATTATTTTATTTATTTCTCATTTAAAGACAGAGAATGGGCTCAGAGCAATTTAACAATTTGATCAGTGTTAGTTACAGGGCACTGGGTGAGGTAACTGGGATGAGAATCCAGGGCTCAGTTGGGTGTTCTTTCTTGGGACCATCATGGTCTCCCTTCATTTCAATTCATATCCCATTCTCCTAGTTCAGAACTATGTCATTCTTTATAGCTCTTAGTTCGGCATGAGACACATCAAAGATGCTAAATAAATACATGTTAACTGACTGATCAACTAATTCCTCCCCATTACTTAAAGGCCTTTACCGATACCTCTTTTAAAACTATTTATGTTTCTCATAGAAACTATGAAATCTGTGGCATATTTAGAAAAAACATAAATTCAGTTAAGCTGGACATTAGATAGAATTGAATATGACATTTAAAATGATGTTAACAAAAGCTCTATTCCAACATGCAAAAATATTATTTAAAGTATTTTCAATGACAACAAACCCCCAGGATTTAAAACTGTACATGTAAAATAATCTGAACTAACTTAAATTACACTGCCATGCTAAAAGTTATTGATTCTGGATGTTGGGATTAGAATGATTAATTTTTTTTTCTTGTTTTATATGTATATACATTGGTTATAATTTTATAACTAGTAGAAAAACGTTTTAAAGAAGTATGCAGGAAGGCAATAGTCAATATGAAATTCTAATGATGTCTAAAAAATTAAAATGAGATGACAGTCTCTTATCAATGCTTAATTGTCTAAGAAAGGCTGATTAATTTTATTGATCTCTAGCTAAGTCAGAAAGTTTTAAAACCCTTTAAGGCTTTTTTAGTAGCATAACGACTGCAGCTTTTTAGGACACCTAACATTAGGCCGCATGGAAATGCATAATCCTCAACTATGGTTTCTGACTATACATGATTAAAGTCTTCATTTACACTCTTTTTTTTTTCATTTACACTCTTAACAACTGATTTCTCTAACAAGTTTTTCAAAGAGTTGCTCACCACTTTGTAGAGGAAAGATTACAGTTCTTGTTAACAGAAGAATAAACTAATTTGGGGACTCTTTCAGGAAGTTGCTTGTATTTATGTAATTTTTAAGCCTATAGGTTGGAAGACTTACATAAAATTGTTATGACCAGTTAGCAGATATAGGTCCTACTCATCTTTTCAGGGGAATTTATGCAACCTATATCAAAGGAGTATTCCCGTCCAATGAATTTCCTCATATGAATCTTTAAGAATTGTTATAGCGTATCAGAAAGAGCTTGGGTTTCAGAGTTAGAGCAAAATTATCATACTATATGCTTCAGGCAACCCAATAATTAAATATACCTACAGCAACAAACAAGTAAACAAATATACACAATGGCAAACATTGCTTATATTCTTACCAAAATGTGGACATCTTCTTAACTTGAATTCTAAAAATAATAATCTATTCAACTTGAAATGATATTTCAGATGACTACAGGAATCATAACTGTGCTGATACAGAAATTAACCTTTTAAAATTTAAAGAATTATATTTCTAAGGGTTATAAATCTTCTTGCCTTACTGAATTAAGAACATTGAATATAATTTATCCTTTCTTGATGATGTTCTGTCTAGGATTTCCAATACTATGCTGAATGAGAGTGGTGAGACAGCCTGAGAGGTTTGTCTACTCACCCGCTGGGGCGGGCGGGGCTGGGAACTGAGGCTCGGGCTTCTTCGGTCTGAGCGCAGGGAGAGGACTGGTGGCGTGAACAGAGCCTGAAGGGGTTAGTGCACCACGGCTAGCCGAGAGGGAGTCCAGGGAAAAGTATGGACCTTCCGAAGAGGCAAGAGACTTTTTCTTACCTCTTTGTTTCCTGGTGCACGAGGAGAGGGGATTAAGAGCACTACTTAAAGGAGCTCCAGAGATGGGTGCGACCCACGACTAACAGTGTGGACCCCAGAGACGGGCATTAGACGCTAAGGCTGATGCTGCTGCCACCAAGAAGCCTGTGTGCGAGTACAGGTCACTCTCCACACCTCCCTTCCGGGGAGCCTGTGCAGCCCGCCACTGCCAGGGTCCCGGGATCCAGGAACAGCTTTCCCAGGAAAACGCACGGCACACCTCAGGCTGGTGCAATGTCATGTTGGCCTCTGCTGCCGCAGGCCCCACATCTGCACCCCACCCTCTCCCCGGCCGGAGTGAGCCAGAGTCCCCGAAGCAGCGACTCCTTTAACCTCGTCCTGTCTGAGCGAAGAACAGACGCCCTCCAGTGACCTACACGAAGAGGCAGGGCCAAATCCAAAGCTGAGCCCCGGGAGCTGTGCGAATAAAGAAGAGAAAGAGAAATCTCTCCCAGCAGACTCAGAAGCAGCAGATTAAAACTCCACAATCAACTTGATGAACCCTGCATCTGTGGAATACCTGAATAGACAACAAATCATCCCAAATTGAGGAGGTGGACTTTGAGAGCAAGATTTATTATTTTTTCCCCTTTTCGTCTTTTTCTGAGTGTGTATGTATATGCTTCTGTGTGAGATTTTGTCTGTATAGCTTTGCTTTCACCATTTGTCCTAGGATTCTATCCATCCGTTTTTGTTGTTGTTGTTGTTGCTTTTCTGTTTGTGTGGGTTTTTTTCTTACTTTTTTAAAAAAAAAAATTTTCTTAATAATAATTTTTTATTTTAATAACTTTATTTTATTTTACCTTACTTTATTTTGTTTTATTTTATCCTCTTTCTTTCTTACTATTTTTTCTCCCTTTTATGCTGAGTGGTGTGGATGAAAGGCTCTTGGTGCTGCAGCCAGGAGTCAGTGCTGTGCCTCTGAGGTGGGAGAGCCAACTTCAGGACACTGGTCCACAAGAAACCTCCCAGCTCCACATAATATCAAATGATGAAAATCTCTTAGAGAACTCCATCTCAACACGAGCACCCAGTTTCACTCAACGACCAGCAAGCTACAGTGCTGGACACTCTATGCAAAACAACTAGCAAGACAGGAACACAAACCCATCCATTAGCACAGAGACTGCCTAAAATCATAATAAGTCCACAGAGACCCCAAAACACACCACCAGACATGGACCTGTCCACCAGAAAGACAAGGTCCAGCATCATCCACCAGAACACAGGCACTAGTCCCCTCCACCAAGAAGCCTACACAACCACTGAACCAACTTTAAAAACTGGGGACAGACACAAAAAGCAATGGGAACTATGAACCTGCAGCCTGCAAAATGGAGACCCCAAACACAGTAAGATAAGCAAAATGAGAAGACAGAAAAACACACAGCAGATGAAGGAGCAAGATAAAAACCCACCAGACCTAACAGATGAAGAGGAAATAGGCAGTCTACCTGAAAAAAAAATCCAGAATAATGATAGTAAAGATGATCTAAAATCTTGGAAATAGAATACAGAAAATGCAAGAAACATTTAACAAGGACATAGAAGAACTAAAGAGGAAACAAACAACGATGAACAACACAATAAATGAAATTAAAAATACTCTAGAAGGGATCAAGAGCAGAATAACTGAGGCAGAAAAACAGATAAGTGACCTGGATGATAAAATAATGGTAATAACTACTGGGGGGCAGAATAAAGAAAAAAGAATGAAAAGAACTGAGAACAGTATCAGAGACCTCTGGGACAACATTAAACACACAAACAATTAAATTATAAGGGTTCCAGAAGAAGAAGAGAAAAAGGGACGGAGAAAATATTTGAAGAGATTATAGTTGAAAACTTCCCTAATATGGGAAAGGAAATAGTTAATCAAGTCCAGGAAGCACAGAGAGTCCCATACAGGATAAATCCAAGGAGAAACAAGCCAAGACACATATTAATCAAACTGTCAAAAATTAAATGCAAAGAAAACATATTAAAAGCAGCAAGGGAAAAACAACAAATAACACACAAGGGAATCCCCATAGGTTAACAGCTGATCTTTCAGCAGAAACTCTGTAAGCCAAAACGGACAGGCAGGACATATTTGAAGTGATGAAGGAGAAAAACCTACAACCAAGATTACTCTATCCAGCAAGGATCTCATTCAGATTTGATGGAGAAATTAAAACCTTTACAGACAAGCAAAAGCTAAGAGAATTCAGCATCACAAAACCAGCTTTACAACAAATGCTAAAGGATCTTCTCTAGGCAAGAAACACAAGAGAAGGAAAAGACCTACAATAACTAACCCAAAACAATTAAGAAAATGGGAATAGGAACTTACATATTGATAATTACCTTAAATGTAAATGGATTCAATGCTCCCACCAAAAGACACAGATTGGCTGAATGGATACAAAAACAAGACCCATATATATGCTGTCTACAAGAGACCCACTTCAGACCTAGAAACACATACAGACTGAAAGTGAGGGGATGGAAAAAGATATTCCATGCAAATGGAAGCCAAAAGAAAGCTGGAGTAGCAATTCTCATATCAGAAAAAATAGACTTTAAAATAAAGACGATTAGTAGAGACAAAGAAGGACACTACGTAATGATCAAGGGATCAATCAAAGAAGAAGATATAACAACTGTAAATATATATGCACCCAACATAGGAGCAACTGAATACATAAGGCAAATACTAACACCCATAAAAGGGGAAATGGACAGTAGCACATTCATAATAGGGGACTTTAACATCCCACTTTCACCCATGGACAGATCATCCAAAATGAAAATAAATAAGGAAACACAAGCTTTAAATGATACATTAAACAAGATGCACTTAATTGATATGTATAGGACATTCCATCCAAAAACAACAGAATACACGTTTTTCTCAAGTGCTCATGGAACATTCTCCAGGATAGATCATAGCTTGGGTCATCAATCAAGTCTTGGTAAATTTAAGAAAATTGAAATTGTATCAAGTATCTTTTCCAACTGCAACACTACAAGACTAGATATCAATTACAGGAAAAGATCTGTAAAAAACAAACACATGGAGGCTAAACAATACACTAAGTAATAACAAAGTTATCACTGAAGAAATCAAAGAGGAAATTTTAAAAATACCTAGAAACAAATGACAATGGAGACACAATGACCCAAAACCTATGGGATGCAGCAAAAGCAATTCTAAGAGGGAAGATTATAGCAGTACAATCCTACCTTAAAAACAGAAAACATTTCGAATAAACAACCTAACATTGCACCTAAAGCAATTAGAGAAAGAAGAACCAAAAAAAAACAAAGTTAGCAGAAGGAAACAAATTATAGAGATCAGATCAGAAATAAATGAAAAAGAAATGAAGGAAACAATAGCAAAGATCAATAAAACTAAAACCTGGTTCTTTGAGAAGGTAAACAATATTGATAAACCATTAGCCAGACTCATCAAGAAAAAAAGGAAGAAAACTCAAATAAATAGAATTAGAAACGAAAAAGGAGAAGTAACAACTGACACTGCAGAAATACAAAGGATCATGAGAGATTACTACAAGCAATTCTATGCCAATAAAATGTACAACCTGGAAGAAATGGACAAATTCTTAGAAATGCACAATGTGCAAAGACTGAATCAGGAAGAAACAGTGAATATGAACAGACCAATGACAAGCACTGAAATTGAAACTGTGATTTAAAATCTTCCAACAAACAAAAGCCCAGGGCCAAATGGCTTCACAGGCGAATTCTATCAAACATTTAGAGAAGAGCTAACACCTATCCTTCTCAACTCTTCCAAAATATAGACGATGGAGAACACTCCCAAACTCATTCTACGAGGCGGCCATCACCCTGATACCAAAACCAGACAAGGATGTCACAAAGAAAGAAAACTACAGGCCAATATCATTGATGAACATAGATGCAAAAATCCTCAACAAAATACTAGCAAACAGAATTCAACAGCACATTAAAAGTATCATACACCATGATCAAGTGTGGTTTATCCCAGGAATGCAAGGATTCTTCAATATACACAAATCAATCAATGTGATACACCATATTAACAAATTGAAGGAGAAAAACCATATGATCATCTCAATAGATGCAGAGAAAGCTTTCAACAAAATTCAACACCCATTTATGATAAAAACCCTGCAGAAAGTAGGCATAGAGGGAATTTTCCTCAACAGAATCAAGGCCATATATGACAAACTCACAGCCAACATCATGCTCAATGGTGAAAAACTGAAAACATTTCCACTAAGATCAGGAACAAGACAAGGTTGTCCACTCCCACCACTCTTATTCAACATAGTTTTGGAAGTTTTAGCCACAGCAATCAGAGAAGAGAAGGAAATAAAAGGAATCCCGATTGGAAAAGAAATGTAAAGCTATTACTCTTTGCAGATGACATGATGCAATACATAGAGAATCCTAAAGATGCTACCAGAAAACTACTAGAGCTAATCATTGAATTTGGTAAAGTAGCAGGATACAAAATTAATGCACATAAATCTCTAGCATTCCTATACACTAATGATGAAAAATCAGAAAGTGAAATCAAGAAAACACTCCCATTTACCATTGCAACAAAAATAATAAAGTATCTAGGAATAAACCTACCTAAGGAAACAAAAGACCTGTATGCAGAAAATTATAAGACACTGACAAAAGAAATTAAAGATGATACAAATAGATCAAGAGATATACCATGTTCTTGGATTGGAAGAATCAACATTGTGAAAATGAGTGTACTACCCAAAGAAATCTACAGATTCAATGCAATCCCTATCAAACTACCACTGGCATTTTTCACAGAACTAGAACAAAAAATGTCACAATTTGTATGGAAAAACAAAAGACCCCGAATAGCCAAAGCAATCTTGAGAACGAAAAATGGAGCTGGAGGAATCAGGCTCCCTGACTTCAGACTATACTGCAAAGCTACAGTAATCAAGACAGTATGCTACTGGCACAAAAACAGAAAGATAGATCAATGGAACAGGTTAGAAAGCCCAGAGATATACCCATGCACATATGGTCACCTTATCTTTGATAAAAGAGGCAGGAATGTACAGTGGAGAAAGGCCAGCTTCTTCAATAAGTGGTGCTGGGAAAACTGGACAAGTACCTGTAAAAGTATGAGGTTATATCACTCCCTAACACCATACACAAAAATAAGCTCAAGATGGATTAAAGACCTAAATGTAAGGCCAGAAGCTATCAAACTCTTAGCAGAAAACATAGGCAGAACACTGTATGACATAAATCACAGCAAGATCCTTTTTGGCCCACTTCCTAGAGAAATGGAAATAATAACAAAAATAAACAAATGGGATCTAATGAAACTTCAAAGCTTTTGCACAGCAAATGAAACCATAAACAAGACCAAAAGACAACCCTCAGAATGGGAGAAAATATTTGCAAATGATGCAACTGACAAAGGATTAGTCTCCAAAATTTATAAGCAGCTCAATAACAAAAAAAACAAACAATCCATTCCAAAAATGAGCAGAAGACATAAATATACATTTCTCCTAAGAAGATATACAGACTTCCAACAAACACATGAAAGAATGCTCAACATCATTAATCATTAGAGACATGTGAATCAAAACTACAATGAGATATCTTCTTACACCGGTCAGAATGGCCATCATCAAAAAATCTACAAACATTAAATGCTGGAGAGGGTGTGGAGAAAAGGGAACACTCTTGCATTGCTGGTGAGAATGTGAATTGGTACAGCCACTATGGAGAACAGTATGGAGGTTCCTTAAATACTACAAATAGAACTACCATTTGACCCAGCAATCCCACTACCGGGCATATACCCTAAGAAAACCATAATTCAGAAAGAGTCATGTACCAAAATGTTCATTGCAGCTCTATTTACCATAGCCAGGAAATGGAAGCAACCTAAGTTTCCATCAAGAGATGAATGGATAAAGAAGATATGGCACATATATACAATGGGATATTACTCAGCCATAAAAAAGAAATGAAATTGAGTTATTTGTGGTTAGGTTGGTTGGACCTAGAGTCTGTCATACAGAGTGAAGTAAGTCAGAAAGAGAAAGACAAATACTGTATGGTAACACATATATGTGGAATCTAAGAAAAAAAAATGTCATGAAGTACCTAGGGGTAAGATGGGAATAATGACACAGACCTACTAGAGAATGGACTTGAGGATATGGGGAGGGTGAAGGGTAAGCTGTGACAATGTGAGAGAGTGGCATGGACATATATACACTACCAAACGTAAAATAGATAGCTAGTGGGAAGCAGCCACATAGCACAAAGAGGTCAGCTCGGTGCTTTGTGACCACCTAGAGGGGTGGGATAGGGAGCGTGGAAGGAGGGAGACACAAGAGGGAAGAAATATGGGAACATATGTATATGTATAACTGATTCACTTTGTTATAAAGCAGAAACTAACACACAATTGTAAAGCAATTATACTCCAATAAAGATGAAAAAAAAAAAAAGTGTGGTGAGAGTGGGCATCCTTGTCCTTTTTCCTAAAAGAGGGATAGCTTTCAGTTTTTCATCATTGAGTATCATGTTAGCTGTGGGTTTGTCATATATGCCTTTTATTGTGTTGGGGTGTGTTCCATCTCTACCCATTTTATTGGGAGTCTTAATTATAAATGGATGTTGAATCTTAACTGCTTTTTCTCCATCTATTTAGATGATCATATACTTTTTTTCTTTTATTTTGTTAATGTGCTGTATTACATTGATTGATTTGTAGATGTTGAACCATCCTTGCATCCCTGGAATAAATTCCATTTTATTATGGCATATGATCCTTTTAATGTATTGTTGTGTTTTTCCTTGCTAATATTGTGTTAAGTATTGTTGTATCAATGTTCATCAGACTTATTGGCCTATAATTTTTGTTTGTGTGTTGTCTTTGTCTGGTTTTTGTATCAGGGTAATGTTGGCCTCACAAAATGAATTAGGAAGCGTTCCCTCCCTTCAATTTTTGGAAGAGTTTGAGAAGGGTATATTAAATCTTCTTCATTGTTTGGTAGAATTCATCTGTGAAGCCATCTGGTTCTGGATTTTTGTTTCTTGGGAGGTTTTTGATTGCCCTTTCAATCAAGGCTGGTGGCTGGTCTATTCATATTTTCTATTTCTTTTTTACTCAGCCTTGGGAGGTGGCTGGTCTATTCATATTAGTGGCTGGTCTATTCATATTTTCTATTTCTTTTTTACTCAGCCTTGGGAGGTTATATGTTTCTAGGAATTTGCTGATATATAGCTGTCATAATATTCTTTTATAATCCTTTGTATTTCTGTGTATTTGTTTCTCCTCTTTCATTTCTGACTTTATCAGAGTCTTCTCTCTTTTTTCTTAGTGAGTCTTGCTAAAGCTTTGTCAATTTTGTTTATCTTTTCAAAGAATCAGCTCTTAATTTCATTGATCTTCCTATTGTGTTTTCAGTTTCTATTTCACTTATTTCTGCTATGATCTTTATTATTTCCTTCCTTCAACTGACATTGGGCTTGTTCTTCTTTTTCTAGTTCTGTTAGGTGTAAAGTTAGATGGTTTATTTGAGACTTTTTCTTGTTTTTTTTTGAGGTAGACCTGTTTTCCTATAAAATTACCTCTAAATACCACTTTTGTTGCATGCCATGAAGTTTAGTTTGTTGTATTTTCATTTTCATATGTCTTCAGGTATTTTTAAATTTCTCTCTTGATTTCTTTGTTGACCCAATAGCTATTCAGTAGCATACTGTTCAATCTCCACATATTTGTGATTTTTCCAGATTTCTTCTTGTAGTTGACTTCTAGTTTTACACCACTGTGATCAGAAAAGATGTTTGAAATAATTTCTCTCCTCTTAAATTTGTTGAGGCTTGTTTTGTAGCCTGGTATGAGGTCTATCCTAGAGAATGTTACATGCATGCTTGGAAAGAATGTGTATTCTGATGCATTGAGAAGAAATGTTCTATATAAATCTATTAAGTCCATCTGGCCTAATGTTCACTTATGGCCACTATTTCCTTATTGCTTTTCTCTCTGGATAATCTGTCCATTGATGTAAGTGAAGTGTTAAAGTCCCCTACTATCAACATGTTTCTGTTAATTTCTCCCTTTACTTCTGTTAGTAATTGCTTTAGATGTTTTTTTCCTCCTATGTTAAGTGCATATATATTAATAACTGTTATGTCTTATTGATGAATTGTCTCATTTATCATTATGTAATGTCCATCTTTGTCTCTTGTCACCTTTTTTGGCTTGAACTCTATTTTGTCGATATGAGTATGGCTACATGTGCTTTTTTGGAGGGCTGTCATTTGTTTGGAGTAACCATTCTCCATCCCTTTACTTTGAGCTCATGTTTGTCTTTAGAGCTGAGACGAGTCTTCTAGAGGGAACATATAGGTGGGTCTTGATTTTTAATCCATTCAGCCACTCTGACATCTGAGTGGTGAATTCGATGCATTTACAGTTAGAGTGATTATTAATAGTTAAGCATGTAGTATTGCCATTTTATCTTTTGTTTTCTGGTTGCTCTTTATCTCTATTATTTCTTTTTCTCTCCCTGTGCTATACAGTAGGCCCTCACCAACCATCTACTTAATACAAATAGTGTATATATGTGAATCCAAATCTCCAAATTCATCCCATCCCTTTTCTTCCTTGGTGTCCATACATTTGTGCTCTACATCTGTGTCTCTATTTCTGCTTTGCAAATAGATTCATCTCTGCCATTTTTCTAAATTTCACATATATGTGTTAATATACATGTTTGTTTTTCTCTTTCTGACTTACTTTACTCTGTATGATAGTCTCTAGGTCCATCCACGTCTCTCCAAGTGGCATGATTTTGTCCTTTTTTATGGCTGAGTAATATTCCATTGTATATATGTACAACAACTTCTTTATTCATTCCTCTGTTGATGGACATTTAGGTTGCTTCCATGTCCTGGCTATTATAAATAGTGTTGCAATGAACATTGGGGTGCATGTATATTTTAGAATTATGGTTTTCTCCAGGTATATATGCCCAGGAGTGTGATTACTGGGTCATACGATAGTTGTATTTTTTTTTTTTTAAGGAATCTCCATACTGTTCCCCATTGTGGTTGTATCAATTTACATTCCCACCAACAGTGTAAGAGGGTTCCCTTTTCTCCACACCCTCTCCAGCATTTATTGTTTGTAGATTTTTTGATGATGGCCATTCTGACTGGTATGTGGTGGTACCTCATTGTAGTTTGATTTGCATTTCTCTGATAATTAGTGATGTTGAGCAGCTTTTCATGTGCCTCTTGGCAATTTGTATGTCTTCTTTGGAGAAAAGTCAATTTAGGTCTTCTGTCCATTTTTTGATTGGGTTGCTTGTGTTTTTGATATTGAGCTGCATGAGCTGTTTGTATATTTTGGAGATTAATCCTTTGTTAGTTGCTTCATTTGCAAATATTTCCATTATTTCTTTTCCTTGAATTTCTGTCTGCTATTTTGGTTCAATGGTTTTCTATGATGTTTTTCTGATTCCTTTTTTCTTTGTTTCATGTCTCTCCTCTAGTTTATGTTTTGTGGTTACCATGGCATCTGTATAAGATGAATCACAGATAAAATTGTCCTGTTTTTGCTGATATCATCTTACCTTTATTTGCCTATACAGGGTCTGTCCTTTTCCTCTTCTCCTTTTATATTTTTGTTGTCCTAAATTATATCTTTTTATGTTGTGAGTTTGTTATCAAATTGAAGTAGCCATAGTTATTTTTTCATACTTTCCCACCCTTTCACCATTATGCTATAATAAACTGTTTTACAATCTATTTTGATAGAGTTGCAATTTTCTGATTCTGTCTGTCTGTTTATCATGTTATGCAAAGTTTTGTGTATTTTTGAATTTTGGTACTAGTAGAAGAGATCCTTTCTAGTAAGGTGGATCTAGTGATGATTAACTCCCTCAGCTTTTGTTTGTCTAGGAAAGTATTTCTCCTTTGTATCTGAATGATAGAGTATCCTTTGGTGACAATTTTTATGTTTCAGTATTTTGAGTGAGAATGTCATTCTAATCTCTCCTGTCTTATAGAGTTTCTGCTGAGAAATCTTTTCATAGCCTAATGGGGGTTCTTTGTAGGTTCTTTTTGCCCTTGTTGCTTTTAAACTTCTTTCTTTTTCATTGACTTTTGACAGGTTTAGTATAATGTGTCTTAGAGAAGGTATTTTTCATTGTGGTGATTAGATGTTCTTTTAACTTTATGGACTTGTATATCCACTTCCTTCCCAGGTTTGGGAAGTTTTACACTATTGTTTTTTTAAATAAACTCTCTGCTCCCTTCTCCTTCTCTTTTCCTTCTGGTATAGACATTACCTTAATGTTGCCTTTCCTAAAAGACTCAGATAGCTCTCATAGAATTTTCTCATTTTTAAATTATCTTATTTATCTTTCCTCTTCTACTTGTATCATTTCTAGATTTCTATCTTCAAGCTTGCTAATTCTCTCTTCCATATCATCTGCTCTATTTCCAGTGTTTTCTAATGCATTCATTGTCTTGTTTTTCAGCTCCAGAATTTGTGTTTTTTTTTTTCTTTTTTTAGAGTTTAAGTCTGTTAAGGGTTTCTTCTGTTCATTCATTTTATTCCTGAGCTCATGAACTGTCTTTTTGAGTTTTCTTGTAACTCACTGAATTTCTTCATGACAGTTATTTTTAATTCTCTATTTGTTAGATCACAATATTCTATGACTCTAAGTTTGGTTTCTGAAGAATTCTTATTTTGTGATACAGTTTTACTGTGGTTCTTCATTGTGTTTGATGGCACCATGACTGTCACATGTAAAGTAAATGTTGCCCTTTCTTCTTTAGATAAAGCTTTGTTGTTTTTTTCTTCCACTTGATTCTAATGTTTCATGTTAGAAATTAGGGTCTTCTTTTATTTTTCAGTAGGTGGCGCTTTAGCACAAGTTTCTGGTGTCTCTTTCCTGAACTGTCTCTGGCTATGTTTGAGAGTTGGCACTTTCCTCTGTCAGAGAGTTGCTCAGTACCCTTGATATCGCTGCTGTGCTTCCAGGGTTGTTGGTGTCTTGCTACAGCAGGTGTCATTGGTTTTGCTCTCTGGGGCACCAGGATGGTGGTGCCTCTGCAATGTCCAGGATGTCCTGAGTCACAGGTTCTGTCACTGTAGGGGGAGTGGGGGAGGGGAGCCAGGGTGCTGGGCTCCTGTGCCATGTCTGGTGTTGTTGGGTTCATGAGCTCCATCACTGCAGGGACGGGGTGGGGGTCCAGAGTCTTGGGTGCCTCCACAGCTGGAGAGACGGGGTCACAGGCCCACTGCCTCTGCTGCCCAGTTATCTGTGACCATGGGTGCTTCTGTGGTTGGGAGTAGAGAGTCATGTGTGTTGCCTCCCTTGCTTCTACTGGGTTCTCTGGAACTGTGGGCTCAGCCACTGTGGCAAGGGAATTGGTCTTGAAGGCACTGCCTTCACTGTCCCCCCTGGTTCTGACTCCTCTATGTGTTCCAGCCCACATAACTTTAGGTGTACAGATATGGAGAATACTCAGCTATCCTGGTGTGTGGGGTAGAAGCACCTTTGTTGAGTTGTGGATATCTCACTGGTTGTATGTTAAAAGGGGAGAGACAAAGAGAGCATCTCCCTCCAGTATGATGTTGATGTCACACCCTGATTTACATTTATTTAAATAGAAAATATAAATGGTATCTATATCAATATAGATAAGTAAATAATATATATTCAATTTTATATATAATTTACAGATAAATTTATTATAATTTATTTACTTATATATATACATAAAAGAGTAATTTTATAAAGTGCCAATCAATACATGCATGGCATATACTAAAAAATAGGAATTACATGTCAGTTTGTTATACTTTTATTTCAATTTTTTATATGGTTTTGTAAGTATAGCTATGTGCTGGGCCATATATATACTATATTTCTTGCTATGGAATGATCCAACATATTTGAAAGCCACTGCTCTTATACCACAGTGACTTGAGCAACAGAAGGGTCTATACAATCAGCTGAAAAGGCCAATAAAAGAACAACCACTCTTTCTGTTTTGCACACACACAGAGTGATAATTCCTCAATGCCAGGCTATAATCACTCTTTGACAGGCTCATACTTGTTGCCTTGTCTTTTCAGATTTGTAGTCAGGCAGCAATCTTTGTTTAAAAGAACATCTCCCGTTTCTTAAAACTACATGCAAGGCTGGGAATTCTGGTCTTGGCTTCCAAGATGTTCATAGCAGTGCCATCAGTTTGGAAGTTGTTGTCCTATCTTTCAAATCTTTATTCTGCTTACTCAACTTAGAGCAGCCCTCTTCAGGAATAATGTGAAGATCCTACTGCCCTCACCTATTCTACCATCCTTATTCTAACAGAGCAATTAAGAGTATAAACCTATAGACACAAGTGAATTTAATACTGTAATTTCTAAAAAAATATATGGCTTATTTTAATTATATTATGTAGAAGGAATTTATATTCATTTAACTTAATGCATAGGCAATTATGCTATCCTCTAAGAGTAAATCTGTAATTATTCTTATATCATTTCTTTTCTAGATAAGCCTTTGTAAGTTTTTGAAATTAAGAAAATAACATTTAAACTAATAAAGTTGAAAGTCTCAGCAAAAATGTTGTTTTTTAAAAATAAAACTACTAAAAGTAATAAAACCAAAAAAAATGACTATATATGAAAAGTAGGATATGTGCTTTCGGTAAAAGACAGTATGAGTAATGGAGATGCATTTTTTGTTATCATTGTTGTTGAGGAAAAAAAAAATAATGTTGCTCTAGACTAAAACGATTGCAGAATAAGAGGGAAAAAATGATAAGAAAATGAAAATAGTAAGTTATAGAATATTTATGAGAAAGGAATCTTTAAAGAGGAATTTTCATATATGTTCAATCTTGAAAAAGAAAAATGGACCTGGAGGAATCATGCTTCTTGACTTCAGACTATATTACAAAGCTACAGTAATCAAGACATATGATACTTGCACAAAAACAGAAATATAGATTAATGAAATAGGCTAGAAAGCCCAGAGATAAACCCACACACCTATGTTCACCTAATCTATGACAAAGGAGGCAAGAATATACAATGGAGAAAAGACAGCCTCTTCAATAAGAAGTGCTGGGGGCTTCCCTGGTGGCGCAGTGGTTGAGAGTACGCCTGCCGATGCAGGGGACACGAGTTCGTGCCCTGATCAGGGAAGACTCTACATGTCACAGAGCGGCTAGGCCTGTGAGCCATGGCTACTGAGCCTGTGTGTCCGGAGCCTGTGGTCCGCGATGGGAGAGGCCACAACAGTGAGAGGCCCACATACCGCCAAAAAAAAAAAAAAAGAAGTGTTGGGAAAACTGGACAGCTACGTGTAAAAGAATAATATTAGAACACTCTCTAACACCAACACAAAAATAAACTTAAAATTGATTAAAGACCTAAATGTAGGCACAGACACTATAAAAGTCTTAGAGGAAAACATAGAACGCTCTTTGACATAAATCACAGCAAAATCTTTTTTGACCCACCTTCTAGAGTAATGAAAATAAAAACAAAAATAAACAAATGAGATCTAACTAAACTTAAAATCTTTTGCACAGCAAAGGAAACCATAAACAAGACAAAAAGACAACCATCAGAATGGGAGAAAATATTTGCAAATGAAGCAACTGACAAAGGAGTAATCTCCAAAATACACAAACAACTCATGCAGCTCAATATCAAAGAAACAAACAGCACAATCAAAAAATGGGCAGAAGACCTAAATAGATATTTCTGCAAATAAGACATACAGATGGACAAGAGGCACATGAAAATATGCTCAGCATCACTAATTATTAGAGAAATGCAAATAAAACTACAATGAGGTATCACCTCACACAAGTCAGAATGGCTATTGTCAAAAAAATCTACAAACAATAAATGCTGGAGAGGAAATGGAGAAAAGGGAACCCTCTTACACTGTTGGTGGGAATGTAAATTGATACAGCCACTATGGAGAACAGTATGGAGGTTCCTTAAAATAATTAAAAAATGGAACTACCATGTGACCCAGAAATCCAACTGCTTGGAATATACCCAAAGAAAACCATAATTTGAAAAGACACATGCCACCTAGAGGGGTGAGGTAGGGAGGGTGGAAGGGAGACGCAAGAGGGAGGAGATATGGGGATATATGATTATGTATAGCTGATTCACTTTGTTATACAGCAGAAAGTAACACACCATTGTAAAGCAATTATACTCCAATAAAGATGTTAAAAAAAAAAAGGAAAAAAAAACAAAAAATGACACATGCACCCCAATGTTCATTGCAGCACTATTTACAATAGCCAGGACATGGAAGCAACCTAAATGTCCATCAACAGAGAAATGGATAAAGAAGAATTGGTACATATATACAATGGAATATTACTCACCCATAAAAAGGAATGAAATTGGGTGATTTGTAGAGACATGGATGGACCTAGAGACTGTCATACAGAGTGAAGTAAATCAGAACTATAAAAACAACTATTGTATATTAATGTGTATATGTGGAATCTAGAAAACTGATATAGATCATCTTATTTGCAAAGCAGAAGTAAAGACAAAGACATAGAGAACAAACGTATGTATATCAAGGGGGAAGGGTGGTGGGATGAATTGGAAGATTAGGATTGACCTATATAAACTATTGATACTATGTATAAGATAGATAACTGATAAGAAACTGTATAGCACAGGGTACTCTACTCAGTGCTCTGTGGTGACCTAAATGGGAAGGAAATCCAAAAAAGAGGGCATATATGTATACTTATAGCTGATTCACTTTGCTGTACAGTAGAAATCAGCACAACGTTGTAAAGCAACTATACTCAAAAATTAATTTAAAAACCCATAATTTGAAATTGTTGATCTTAAAAAATAAAATAACCAGACCTTTAGCTAGCCAAGATGAGTTTACTTGGGAATAGCAGAGGAATTGCAATTCAGGACAAGCCAACTATGATGAACCATAGGCAAGTTCAAGGAGACCAAAGGAAAGTCAGTTTTTATTATATTTTAAAAGGAAACTGGGGAGGGCTGTGGCAGTTTCTTATTGGCTGCAATTATAGGCAACTTGTTGTTGCTGTCAGAAGGTACTCTTTCTTCGCCTGGGGCTTGAAATTGCAGTGAATGATACGTGTGTTAGAGCCCCCTCTTCATAGTTTCCTCACTCCATTTTGATTTAGGTTTCCTTTGTGCATTTTCACAAGATTATAATTTCAATAAATTAAGTACAAACATACCTCAAAAAAATCATAACAGTGAACTGGGTAAATTTTTTAAAAAGCTTTAATGGAAAATTCATTGATTCATAAAGTTTCTAACACAAGATCCAAATTGAGAAGAATTAATTACAGGAGACTAAGGATGATTGTAATTTTTATGACTTCTTATGCAGGTTCTCTAATGTTTCACTTTTCCAGATTTAAGGAAACTTTTCTTAAACATCTATGACTTATAGCAATTTGATAAAATATACATTTTTAAATAAAGATGAAACATTTATCTATCTGTTTTCTGTACCTGATCCCTCCAAAAATTGGGAACTCTCATTAAATATTCTTATTTTTTAAAATTATTATTATTATTATTTTTTGCGGTACGTGGGCCTCTCACTGTTGCGGCCTCTCCCGTTGCGGAGCATAGGCTCCAGACGCGCAGGCTCCGGACGCGCAGGCTCCATACGCGCAGGCTCATCGTCCATGGCTCACGGGCCTAGCCGCTCTGCGGTATGTGGGATCCTCCCAGACTGAGGCACGAACCCGCGTTCCCTGCATTGGCAGGTAGACACTCAACCACTGCACCACCAGGAAAGCCCAAATATTTTTATTTTTTTTACAATATATGTATTTGCATAAGTTCAATAAGAATCTGTTCTCATTCTAACAGAAAACAATTGGAAATGTTGGTTATGTTACCAAGGCTTGCCTGAATTATTATATTCAAGAGACGTGGACATAGACTCAGATATGACCAGACAGCTTTAAGAAACTGTTTGAAAAAATTGGTCAAGTTTCCAGCAAAGCAATCTTAAGAAAAGAGCTAACCATTAATAACCATTCTTGCTGCATTTATCTAAATAATCAGGCCAAGTTTAATACAAATTAACTTTGCTGTGATTATCTTTGATAAAATAGGAGAATAATTATGAAGAGAGAAATTATGTTTGCACCTATATAGATGTTAAATTCTTGTCCTGTTAATTGCCTTTAAGGTTTTATTATACACATGTAAACTGGACTGGGTCCTAAACTCTTCTAGTTTCTCCAAATATCTGACTACAAATCTCTAAACTAATATTTCCAATTTTCTCCCACCCATCTGATTTGAAATCATTAAGAGCAAAGACTGCCCTTATATCTCCTTGGAAGGGACCATACCAGGTTCTCCTCACTACCCAGATGGCAGCCAAACTTCAGAGACTCCAGCCTTAAGTACATATCTCACAGGTAAAGAAGAGTCCATCTGACACCTGTTTCTATACAAGCCATGGAAATCTCGGAATCAAACTGACTAGGAATTGAAGCAGATGACAGTTGAGGGAGACAGCTTTCTCAAGATGATCGGGCCAGACCTGTATGTCTTTTTCCTGCTGATAATTTTTACCTTACTCTCTTCCTTTTTTTCTTGGAAAGACAATGCTCTTATCCACATTTTTCAATCTATTGCAAAAGGGGAAAACTTACCTAATTTTGGGGTTTGCCACTAGAAATTGTAATCTGTTCGTGACAGTGGTGACTCTTTAGTCCATACTGCAACAATTTTTTTCACTTGTCCCAAGTGCCACTGCTGATTACACCTGGTGTCTCCTTGACATCAGCTACAGAGTAAGACTTTTGAAGCCTGTCATTGGTCCACTCTATTAAGCCTCCATGGCCTCTTAGAACTTCCAGGAGGCATACGACTCCAAGTTTGCCTCCATAGGGAAAGTCCTCCTCCTTTGGGTTGGAATAAGTGCCAATTAATGCTTGATCAAGAATCTCTCCCTAACGTTAGGAGAGCTGGCTGATTCCACAGCCAAGACAATAGCAACCCAATGATGATCATTGGCTAAAGTAATTTTGGGAAATCATATGGCCCTCAGTTATCTACTTGCTGAACAAAGAGGCATTTATGAAATAGCAAACAACACCTGTTGCACAAGGATAAGTGTTTCTGGAGAGATTTAAAAATTACACAAAATCAGGAAACAATCCCATTGGTTACAACAAATTTCACCCGATGACCTCTGGTCTTTTCATCTATTTAGCTGGTCACCCTCAGGCTTGGACTCCTATTTTAGAACCATCATACAAACTGAACTTGTCATATTACTTTTAACTCTGCTTTGCATAATCATTTTTGAGTTTTGTACCTGTTGCCCGTCAAATCTTTATAAAAAGGGTGAACCCAATAGGGTGGTGCTGGCTCAGCACTTTGAGATGAACTTCAGTGCTTATAACCTTGATAAGATATAGACTTTAGATGAGAAATGCCTGAACATTCTCACTCCCACTCTTCCTTGTTACTCAAATGAGGCCTCAATGGTTTCCAGTCTGCACTTTCCCTCTGACATGGGACATGACAACTAGGAAGGGTCCTTCCTCACATTGAGGGACAAAACCACTACATGCAGAAGATCCAACTCTTGATCAGTGATGCTTTCAAGGAAAGATCTTGATCAAAAGAGGGGAATGTGAAAATAAAGGAAACCTCATTTAAAAATCGAGGCTGGAAGGCCTGAAGGTGGAACTCTCATGCACATACCACTCATTGCAGCCTGGATAAACAGCAGGAAAAAGGAATATAAGAGTTACTTTGACTAAGGAGGATATATTTCACCTGAGAATTTTACCTGCTTCTTTTAAGAAAGATGAGGAAGATCCCTCTTACCCCAGCAGCAACACTCTAATCACTGCTTGCAGCCAGTGAGAAACCACGACAATTCCTCCTCTTCTCCAATAAACTTGTGTTTAAAATAGTCCTCGCCAATTTTCTACTGAAACCTAGTAAAAGCTGACCTTCCCTTTGTCTCTTTGGACTTGCCTATGTTTCACTATAGCTTGAATGTCCTGAATTGCAATTCTCTGCTATTCCCAAATAAACCTGTTTTGAAGATCAATAAGCTTTAGAATATTTATCATAGTTTGTGTGTGCATATGTGTATGTGTACATGTACACATATGCCTAATATTGGGTTCTTGGTCATGTTCCAGTTTGATCAATAATGTGAACTTCCAATAAGTGATACACTACTAAACATATATTTTCATAACAACACATGTTTTCATGAAAATAAAATATTGAGGTCATTTAAAATATTTTACAGGTGATTTTGAAAGTAGTAAACTGTATTTAGAATATAGTATTCAGTATTTGGAGACTGGTGCAAGATACCATACATTCTATGGTATTTTGTTATGACAACCAAGCTAGGACATCTCCCTTTTTAGATGGTCAGCTACTTGAGGGCAGTAATTGGATCTTATTCCTTCCTGTATCTCTAGCGTGGTGATTCAGAATCCTGGATGCACATCACAGAGTATTTTAAATATATCAGCATCTTGGTCCCATTCCAGATAATTGAATCTGATTTTCTGAGGTGAGGGCCCAGGCACCTTCTACTTAAAAGTACTACCCAATTTGTTCTTATGTGTAGACAAAGATGAGAAAGACTGTTCTAGCAACTAGTAGAGTGCCATCACATCGTAGGCACTTCATACATGCTTTGGGATTAAATTACTGCTCAAAACAGTAACTAGAAAACAAAATATTTAATTTTTCAGTTATAAATGCTTTTCAGTTTGGGAGCAAATGGTAAAAATATCTTCATTTTTTTTTACATTTATTTTATGTGGTATTTTACAGAGAATAAAGGAGAAAACTTTAATAGGAAATAATAATTAGAATGCACCATTTTTCAAATCCAAATGTTCTGCATTCTTTCCCTCAGACTTAGTTATTTCATTGTTTTTATACATAATGCAAGAATTACTGCTATATTAAATAATAATTTAAAGTTAGGCTTTTTGAGAAACAAGTCAGCCACTGAAATAATGATAAGCCTTGATAGGTAGTGAATGGATTATCTGACACTCCAAAACACTTTCAAAGGAGACTATCTGGGAAGCTGGAAAGATCACTTTGAATATGTTCTCTGACAAGTTGTCTCTGAGCTGAAATAGGACAATTTACTGCTTACATGCAAAGCAACTTAAGAAGGAAACAGAACAGGGGCATAATCTTCCATAAAGAAAGAAGACAATTTATTTCTTGAAAAATAGGCAGAGGGACAAACTACCAGACTACTGCCAGAGCGTTTTGCAATTCAGAGGATGGCTGTAGTTGGTTTATAATGAGTTTTTCAGGGAAGCAGTGTAGAGCTACTCTCTGGAACTTTGCAATATTAGTCTAGCCCTCAACCAGCTTTAAAAATGATAAATCTTTGTCCCTGAAATAGCATCTTTTATGTTTAATTTATTTTCTTTAGCTTGAACAAAGCCTCCCTATTTATTTTCTGTGGCCCTGGGGGTTAACAATTCATTTTCTTCAGCCTCAAGAATGTCGTCTTCATTTATTTTCCACAGTTCAAGGAGGAAACATTTTAGATGCAGATCAAATGGTACCACTGACCATATAAGCTAAGGGACAGAGCAAATATGGAAGTTTATTCCTCTGTCCTTGTTATGCATTTTTCTACATCTGACAGCACACATTAGGTTTAATTGTGTGTAGTGATGTAGGCAGCTGCAGTTACAGATTTCTGTGACAATGTAATAAATTGTCATTTGTTTTGAAGACTCCATACTGGTGTGCTAGACCTGGCTGGCACCGTCTCATGAAAGTTGATTTGTGAACCTCTTCCCAACACCATGATCAGTGATATCTTGTTGGTAGCTTGAAATTGACTGCAGTGGTAGCATTTACATCAAGAAATTGGCAAATCTCACAAATCAGGTCTTTTGTTTCTTTAGAAAGCTAGTATTAAACATGTTCCAACACATTACTCTCTCTACGTGTGTATATCTGTGTACGTATTGAACAACTTTATTCTGTTTCTATATGTAGCAGAGATTAAATTCATAGCTTCAGAGATACTTTGTTTTTTAATTCAGTTAATTATCCAGAAGTATTAACGTGAAACTAATTCAGTCATGAAGTGCCTATACTTTACTGCTCCCTCAGGTCTTTAACTGCTCAACTTTATGTTTGTTTTTAGTTGCTACAACTTAAGGAACTTTTGAATATTAGGCATTCACAATTTATTATTCTATTCTTATTTGTTTAGCACAGTGTCTCCAAACATCCATTCAATACAGAATCCCCAAATCAATCTATTTGCCTATCATTCTATCTCCCCATCTTCTCTCCATCCTAACTACCACTCCAACTTCCACTGCAACCTCAGACAGGAAGATAAGAACTTCTAAGACTGACAAACAATATTCGTATTTATGGCTAAAACAAAATAGTTTAAAGCATATTCCCTAGGGAAAACAAAAATAAATACAGAATGTCCAAACATTAATATTTGCCTTGAAGATATATCTAGAATAACATAGTTCATTTCCAACTAGCATATTCAGAGAAGAGAGATCAAGTTTGGTAAACCACTTATAACCATGCCACAGGAGAGAAAGTTGAATGAAAGGACATACTAATTCAGATGATGTAGTAGATACCAATTCAATGTCCTTCCAGCCACAATGTGCTAGATATGGGACACTCATCCAAAAATTGTATAGTCTCTGCTCAAAAACAGGGACAATAGTTTGGAATTTTACCTACCTTTTCTAAATAAACGGAGTTTTGAGAGGCCTCTCCCGTTGCGGAGCACAGGCCCCGGACGCGCAGGTTCAGCGGCCATGGCTCACGGGCCCAACCGCTCCGCGGCATGTGGGATCTTCGCGGACCAGGGCACGAACCCGTGTCCCCTGAATCGGCAGGCGGACTCTCAACCACTGCGCCACCAGGGAAGCCCTAAACGGAGA
The DNA here is from genome assembly GCF_949987515.2 of Delphinus delphis. Classification (NCBI taxonomy): domain Eukaryota; kingdom Metazoa; phylum Chordata; class Mammalia; order Artiodactyla; family Delphinidae; genus Delphinus; species Delphinus delphis. The sequence continues at coordinate 34,247,134 of NC_082701.1, forward strand.
TTTTGACATTACTTAATTCTTGCTAAAATATTAGCAAAGTAAAAACTACTTAAAAATAAAATCATCTTAAATGATTAAAGTTTAATTGAGTGGGAGTGGATTCTGGTATAAAAAGTAAATATGACCCAATGTTGATAAGAGTTTAGGTGAATGGACACCTTCATTTATGGCTGGTGGAAGATGAAACTGAGAGATACTTTGGCCAGACACCCCAAAATCTGAAATGTCAGCATACTTTTGGACATTATTCTATGGATTTTATGCTGTATGTGTGTGGGGGAGTTGACATGCATGAAGATTTAGATATAGGGGTGTTGATCAAAGCATTTTTCATCAAAGGTTAGAATAATATAGGTGTTCAGAAATAGATAACCATGTAAATAGTGGTATAGCTATTGTCAAAATGCTAACTATTTGAGCTTGAGTAACTTAAATCCCTCTGAACTTATCTTCCATTTGTAAAATGAGTAAAATACTAGTAGTTGACACTTAATATAGTGCTGATTGTATGCAGCCACTGTTCTAAGTATTTTACATATTTTAGCTTTTACTACTCACAAACTCTGAAGTGGATACTTTTATTATCTGAAGTGCCTAGAGAATTAGTGACTTGCCTACAATTACACAGCTAGTAAGTGGCATAACCAGGCTTCTAACCCAAATTACTGGCTTTGCCTCTCCTCTGTGTTGCATAACTTTCCCTATGTACCTCACAGAACTGGAAGGAGTGTGTGAGATAGGAATATAGACTGCCAAACATTTGGAAAGTGCTCAATAATACTTTCCATTAAAAAAATAGAACTAATATAAGCTAGTTGAACTTGGTCAAGTCTAAAGAGACAGATCAGAGGCAATGCAACTGTAAAGGGGATTTGAGTAAATTGGAAAATTCTTCGAGGAAATGTGTAAACAGGTAGGCAAATGGTCCCAACAAAGCACTTCTGGACAAATTTGGAATTGTCTTACAGTTGCTGTAAAGACTTGTAATATAGAACTTTTGAGGACTAGAAAGCAAGAACAGAAATTACTAGAGTACCAGAAGGAGGAAACAATTGTAAGAAATACCACAGGTATTTAAAAAGTGCTGCATAGCTGCATAGCTGAGACAGAAGAGATTGAATTTGGAGCAACTACCATTGTCTATGAAAAGTGAAACAGCAGTCAGCAGGCTGCCCACTGGGCAGGGAAGACAGGACACTGATAATTCATTCACGGCACAAGAAGTTCCAGGGCAGAATTGGGAAATCTGGTATCAAAGACTGGCTTCTCTGGATCTCAACACCACTACACTGGTTGGTAGTGTAGATATTCAGTAAGTGCCCATAAAAAGAGGGGAAAAAACAAGCCAATTACATTGCCAAGCCTTTTTTTTTTTTTTTTTTTTTTTTTTGCTGTGCCACGCAGCTTGTGGGATCTTAGTTCCCCAACCCGGGTCCACAGCAGTGGAAACCCGCATTCTAACCACTGGACTGTCAGGGAATTCCCTGCCAAACCATTCTTGATTGAGGTTTTACTAATTTGAATTCTGAAGTCTTAGTAATTAATACTTGACGAACACTAAATTGGTCAACTTCTTGTATCTAATAGGAACTTTTCAAATTACTTATGTGTTAATGTTTCTTGGGTCCTGGATAGATCTTACTTAACCTAATTTTTATTTAAGTTGAAAAATTTTGGTGTGTACCCACACAAAAGCACTTATACATACACATAGATTTTTCTGTGGGATAATTAAGCCCTGTAAGATATAAGCCTGTTTTTCACAAGCCTTAAATAACAGCATGTTTTTTCCTCTTTCAAACTATATGTTCTTTAGTAATATTCATCCAGTTCCACCATTAACCTAGCTTTATTCATGCCAAAATGTACTACGTATTCTATTCTGTATACATATTTTTTATTTTGCTATATTTTAAATTTAATTACCTGTTGAATGCATGATTGTTAATAAAGAAAATCAAAATACACAGAAGTTTTTCAGGTTTTATACCTGAAGATCCCTCTTCAGTGTGACCCATGTACTTAGTACTCAAAAGTAAGTTCTGACTCTTACACATATTCTCTGGGACAATGAATTTACATACTCATGTTTTAATATTTATATTTTAAAATATTTACTTAATAATAGATTTTCTATTAAAAATAATATAGGCACTTTTTTCTCAATAGGAAATTTCAAGTCAACAAGGCTTAACTGTGTTATCTGATAGGTCATTAGCAACTTGCCAGTAATTCCCAAATATATTTGTTTGCTTCTAACTTCAATCATAAAATATCAGTACTTTTATTTTTTAAACTTACTTTATGTCATTCTATTCTTTCAGGTGTCGTGTTCTTTATAGAAACATGTGGTAATATATCCTAGATGCTCTGAGTCAGATCTGGGCACCATGTGCTGTGACTATTTACCTAAACAATTCACTTTTTGTGTTTCTTGAACTATGGTTTCAGGCCAAGTTCTATTCATAAATTTACATTAAATTTATCATTTTATTTCTGGCCTCACTTCTTCTCCTAAAGAGGAAAAACATGATTTTTTTTTGGCATTCTCTCTTCTCTCATTTTTTTTCCACCGTCACTCACTTTTGCCTCACAGCCACACAGCACGATCACTACCACTGCTTTTTACTATTAAATTACCTCACTTCCCACAAAGGTGTTTGCATTTAATAACTGTTAATTTCCTGTTTTTCAAGCCCCTTGTAATTAGTTTTTTATGTGTATGTGCTAGCTTGCTTCAACAGGCCCTCTAGCCTAGGAGACTGTCATTGCTTTGGGATCTATGCTGTGTTGCAAAATAACCCTAAGTGCCCACCCAACCTTCAGTTGTCAAATGCCTAATCTTGATGGCATGGTTTGTGTTTTGTATGCCACTTCCAACATATGGTTGTTAGATGCCTGGGACTTTTTAATTTCATGTCAAGTGGATTGTTCAAATGTTCTCAGGGGTAGGGATATAGCTTTTATTGGACTCTATATTGCTTCAAGCCTAATGTAGAATTTTCTACTCCAGAAAACTTTGCTATATTCTTGAAGCATAGAAAATAATGCAATTATAGTGTTTTCTACTGTTATATGAATTTATCAGTTCCTACATGCAATTCTGTCAGATACACTATTAGGTATATTCTATTTAAAATTGTAGAATCTTTCTAGTGAGTTTTTCATTACCAATTTGTAAAGACCATCATTAACCCTATTAATAATTTTTTTCATTTTTTCATTTTTTTTTTAACTTTTGACTCCTTTCACCCAGTTTTCCCAACCCCCACCCTCAATTCTGGCAACCACCAATCTGTCCTCTGTATCTATGAGCTTGTTTTTGTTTGTTTGTTTGTACATTTTGTTTTGTTTTGTTTTTTAATTCTACATATAAGAGAGATCATACAGTAATTGTATTTCTCTGTCTGACTTATTTCATTTAGCATCATGCCCTTGAGGTCTATCCATGTTGTTGCAAATGGCAAGATTTCCTTCTTTTTTTATGGTTAAACAATATTCCAATATATTTAATATCAATTTCTTTATTCATTCATCCATTGATGGACACTTATGCTGTTTCCATATCTCTGTTATTGTAAATAGTGTTCTAATAAATGGGGGGGGAGCTGCATATCTCTTTTTGAATTAATGTTTTCTTATTTTTTTCTTTTTAGGTAAGTATCCAGAAGTGGAATTGCTGGATCATATGGTAGTTCTATTTTTAATTGTTTGAGGAACTTCCCTACTGTTTTTCATACTGGGTACACCAATTCTCATTCACACCAACAGTATTCTCCACACCCTCTCCAACACTTGTTATTTCTTGCTTTTTGATAATAACCATAATAACAGGTGTGAAGTGATATTTCATTGTGATTTTGATTTGCATTTCCATGTTGATTAATATTGAGCATCTTTTCATGTACTTGTTCACCATCTGTGTGTCTTCTTTGGAAAAATGTCTTTCAGATCTTCTGGCCAATTTTTAATTTGAATTTTTTTTGCTGTTGAATTATTAAAAATTAAATTAAAAATTATTTAATTCCTTCAGATATTTTGGATATTAGTCCCTTATCAGACTATGATTTGCAAATATTTTTTCCCACTCAGTATGCTGCCTTTTCACCTTGTTGATGGTTTCCATTGCTGTGCAGAAGTTTTTAGTTTAATGTAGTCCTAGTTGTTTACTTTTGCTTTGTTGCTTTTGCTTTTGGTGTCCTATTTAAAAATCATCACCAAGACTTATGTCAAGGAGCTTACCACCTGTGTTTTCTTCTAGGAATTTTATGGTTTCAGGTCTTATGTTCAAGTCCTCAATCCTTTTTGAGTTAATTTTTGTGTGTGGTGTAAGATAGTGGTCCAGTTTCATTGTTTTCCATATGACTGTCCAGTTTTCCCAGCACCATTTATTGAAGAGACTGTCCTTTCTCCCTTGTATATTTTGGCATTTTTGTCTTAAATTAATTCACCATATATAAATAGGTTTATTTCTGGGTTTTATATTCTCTTTCATTGATCTATGTGTCTGTTTTTATGCCAATATCATACAGTGTTAATTATTATACCTTTGTAATATAGTTTGAAATCAGGGTGCATGATGCCTCCAGCTTTGTTATTCTTTCTCAAGAGTGCTTTGGCTATTCAGGGTCTTTTGTGGTTACATACAAATTTTAGGATTAATTGTTCTAGTTCTGTGAAAAATGTCATTAGAATTTTGATAGGGATTGGATCATATCTATAGATTGCTTTGGGTAGTATAGACATTTTCTTTTTGAATTTTATTTAATTTATTTTTTTATACAGCAGGTTCTTATTAGTCATCAATTTTATACCCATCAGTGTATACATGTCAATCCCGATCGCCCAATTTATCACACAACCCCCCTCACCCCCCAGCTGCTTTCACCCCTTGGTGCCCATAGGTTTGTTCTCTACATCAGTCTCTCAATTTCTGCCCTGCAAACCGGTTCATCTGTACCATTTTTCTAGGTTCCACATATATGCATTAATATACGATATTTGTTTTTCTTTTTCTGACTTACTTCACTCTGTATGACAGTCTCTAGATCGATCCACGTCTCAACAAATGAACCAATTTCGTTCCTCTTTATGGCTCAGTAATATTCCATTGTATATATGTACAACATCTTCTTTATCCATTCATCTGTTGATAGGCATTTAGGATGATTCCATGACCTGTCTATTGTAAATAATACTGTAAAGAACATTGGGATGTATGAGTCTTTTTGAATTATGGTTTTCTCTGGGTATATGTGCAGTACTGGGATTGCTGGATCATATGGTAATTCTATTATTAATTTTTTAAGGAACCTCCATACTGTTCTCCATAGTGGCTGTATCAATTTACATTCCCACCAACAGTGTAAGAGGGTTCCCTTTTCTCCACACCCTCTCCAGCATTTGTTGTTTGTAGATTTTCTGATGATGCCCATTCTTACTGGTGTGAGGTGATACCTCATTGTAGTTTTGATTTGCATTTCCGTAATAATTGGTGATGTTGAGCAGCTTTTCATGTGCTTCTTGGCCATCTCTATGTCTTCTTTGGAGAAATGTCTATTTAGATCTTCTGCCAATTTTTGGACTGGGTTTTTTGTTTTTTTTAATATTGAGCTGCATGAGCTGTTTATATATCTTAGAGATTAATCATTTGTCTGTTGATTCGTTTGCAAATATTTTTCCCATTCTGAGGGTTGTCTTTTCATCTTGTTTATTGTTTCCTTTGTTGTGCAAAAGCTTTTAAGTTTCATTAGGTCCCATTTGTTTATTTTTGTTTTTATTTCCATTACTCTAGGAGGTGGATCAAAAAAGATCTTCCTGCAATTTATGTCAAAGAGTGTTCTTCCTATGTTTTCCTCTAACAGTTTTATAGTGGCCGGTCTTACATTTAGGTCTCTAATCCATTTTGAGTTTATTTTTGTGTATGATGTTAGGGAGTGTTCTAATTTCATTCTTTTACATGTAGCTGTCCAGTTTTCCCAGTACCAGTTATTGAAGAGACTGTCTTTTCTCCATTGTATATGCTTGCCTCCTTCGCATAGATTAGTTGACCATAGGTGCGTGGGTTTATCTCTGGCCTTTCTATCATGTTCCATTGATCTACGTTTCTGTTTCTGTGCCAGTACCATATTGTCTTGATTACTGTAGCTTTATATTATAGTCTGAAGTCAGGGAATTTGATTCCACCAGCTCCATTTCTTTCCCTTAAGACTGCTTTGGCTATTTGGGGTCATTTGTTTCTTCATACAGATTTTAAGATTTTTTGTTCTAGTTCCGTAAAAATTGCCATTGATAATTTGATAGGGATTGCATTGAATCTATAGCTTGCTTTGGGTAGTATAGTCATCTTCACCATATTGATTCTTCCAATCCAAGAACATGGTATATATCTCTCCATCTGTTGGTATCATCTTTAATTTCTTTCATCAGTGTCTTATAGTGTTCTGCATACAGGTCTTTTGTCTCCTTAGGTAGGTTTATTTGTAGGTATTTTATTCTCTTTGTTGCCATGGTAAATGGTAGTGTTTCCTTAATTTCTCTTTCAGATTTTTTCATCATTAGTGTATAGGAATGCAAGATATTTCTGTGCATTAATTTTGTATCCTGCTACTTTACCAAATTCATTGATTAGCTCTAGTAGTTTTCTGGTGGCCTCTTTAGGATTCTCTCTATATAGTATCATGTCATTGGCAAACAGTGAAAGTTTTACTTCTTGATTTCCAATTTGTATTCCTTTTATTTCTTTTCTTTCTCTGATTGATCTGGCTAAGACTTCCAAAACTATGTTGAATAATAGTGGCAAGAGTGGGCAACCTTGTCTTATTCCTGTTCTTAGAGGAAATGCTTTCAGTTTTTCGCCATGTATAATGATGTTTGCTGTAGGTTTCTCATAAATAGCCTTTATTATGTTGAGGTAGGTTCCCTCTATGCCCACTTTCTGGAGAGTTTTTATCCTAAATGGGTGTTGAATTTTGTCAAAAGTTTTTCTGTATCTATTGAGATGATCATATGGATTTTCTTCCTCTATTTGTTAATATGATGTATCACATTGATTGATTTACGTATACTGAAGAATCCTTGCATCCCTGAGATAAATCCACTTGATCATGGTGTATGATCCTTTTAATGTGTTGTTGGATTCTTTTTGCTAGTATTTTGTTGATGATTTTTGCATCTATATTCATCAGTGATATTGGTCTGTAATTTGCTTTTTTGTAGTATCTTTGTCTGGTTTTCATATCAGGGTGATGGTGGCCTCATAGAATGAGTTTGGGAGTGTTCCTTCCTCTGCAGTTTTTTGGAAGAGTTTCAGAAGGATGGGTGTTAGCTTTTCTCTAAATGTCTGACAGAATTCACCTGTGAAGACAACTGGTCCCGGACTTTTGTTTGTTGGAAAATTTTTAAACACAGTTTCAATTTCATTACTTGTGATTGGTCTGTTCATATTTTCTATTTCTTCCTCGTTCAGTCTTGGAAGTTTATACATTTCAAAGAATTTGTCCATTTCTTCCAGGTTTTCCATTTTTTTGGCATAGAGTTGCTTGTATTAGTCTCTTAGGATGCTCTGTATTTCTGTGGTGTCTGTTGTAACTTCTTCTTTTTCATTTCTAAGTTTATTGATTTGAGTCCTCTCTCTGTTTCTCTTGATGAGTCTGGCTAATCTTTTATGAATTTTGTTTATTTTCTCAAAGAGCCAGCTTTTAGTTTTATTGATCTTTGCCACAGTTTTCTTTGTTTCTATTTCATTTATTTCTTCTCTGATTTTTATGACTTCCTTCTTTCTGCTAACTTTGGGTTTTGTTTGCTCTTCTTTCTCCAGTTCCTTTATGTGTAAGGTTAGATTGTTTATTTGAGAGTTTTCTTGTTTCTTCAGGTAGGCTTGTATAGCTGTAAACTTCCCTCTTAGAAATGTTTTGCTGCATCCCATAGGTTTTGGATCATTGTGTTTTCACTAACATTTGTTTCTAGTTATTTTTTGATTTCCTCTTTGATTTCTTCAGTGATCTCTTGGTTATTTAGTAACATATTGTTTAGCCTCCATGTGTTTGTTTTTTCAATGTTTTTTTTCCCCTGTAATTCATTTCTAATCTCATAGTGTTGTGGTCAGAAAAGATGCTTGATATGATTTCAATTTTCTTAAATTTACTGAGGCTTGATTTGTGACCCAAGATGTGATCTATCCTGAAGAATGTTCCATGCACCCTTGAGCAGAAAGTGTAATCTGTTGTTTTGTGATGGAATGTCCTATAAATATCAACTAAATCTATCTAGCCTAATGTGGCATTTAAAGCTTCTGTTTCCTTATTTTTTCATTTTGGATGATCTGTCCATCAATGTAAATGAGGTGTTAAAGTACCCCACTTTTATTGTGTTACTGTCGATTTCCTCTTTTATAGCTGTTAGCAGTTGCCTTAGGTATTGAGGTGCTCCTATGTTGGTTGCATATATAATTATAATTGTTATATCTTCTTCGTGGATTGATCCATTGATCATTATGTAGTGTCCTTCCTTGTCTCTTGTAACATTCTTTATTTTAAATTCTATCTTATCTGATATGAGTATTGTTACCCCAGCTTTCTTTTGATTTCCATTTGCATGGAGTATCTTTTGCCATCCCCTCACTTTCAGTCTGTATGTGTTCCTAGGTCTGAAGTGGGTGTCTTGTAGACAACATATATATGGGCCTTGTTTATATATCCATTCAGCAAGCCTGTGACTTTTGGTTGGAGCATTTAATCCATTCATGTTTAAGGTAATTATCGATATGTATGTTCTTATGACCATTTTCTTAATTGTTTTTTGTAGGTCCTTTTCTTCTCTTGTGTTTCCCACTTTGAGAAGTTCCTTTAGCATTGGTGTAGAGCTCGTTTGGTGGTGCTGAATTCTCTTAGCTTTTGTTTGTCTGTAAAGCTTTTGATTTCTCCATTGAATCTGAATGAGATCCTTGCCGGGTAGAGTAATCTTGGTTGTAGGTCCTTCCCTTTCATCACTTTAAGTATATCATGCCCTTCCCTTCTGGCTTGTAGAGTTTCTGCTGAGAAATCAGCTGTTAACGTTATGGGAGTTCCCTTGTATGTTATTTGTCATTTTTCCCTTGCTGCTTTCAATAATTTTTCTTTGTCTTTATGTTTTGCCATTTTGATTACTATGTGTCTTGGCATGTTTCTCCTTGGGTTTACCCTGTATGGGACTCTCTGTGCTTCCTGGACTTGGGTGGCTATTTCCTTTCACATGTTAGGGAAGTTTTTGACTATAATGTCTTCAAATATTTTCTCTGGTCTTTTCTCTCTCTCATCTTCTGGGACCCCTATAAAGCAAATGTTGTTGTGTTTAATGTTGTCCCAGAGGTCTCTTAGGTTGTCTTCATGTCTTTTCATTCTTTTTTCTGTTCTGCAGCCGTGAATTCCACCATTCTGTCTTCCAGGTCACTCATCCATTCTTAATCCTCAGTTATTCTGCTATTGATTCTTTCTAGTGTAGTTTTCATTTCATTTATTGTGTTGTTCATCTCTGTTTGTTTGTTTTTTAATTCTTCTAATGTTTGTTAAACATTTCTTGCATCTTCTCGATCATTGCCTCCATACTTTTTCCGAGGTCCTGGATCATCTTCACTATCATTTTTCTGAATTATTTTTCTGGAAGATTGCCTATCTCCACTTCATTTATTTGTGTTTCTGGGGCTTTATCTTGTTCCTTCATCCAGTACATAGCCCTCTGCCTTTTCATCTTGTCTCTCTTTCTGTGAATGTGGTTTTTTTCCCACAAACTGCAGGATTGTATTTCTTCTTGCTTCTGCTGTCTGCCCTCTGGTTGATGAGGCTAAGAGGCTTATGCAAATTTCCTGATAAGAGGGACTGTTGCTCTGATGGGCAGAGCTCAGTAAAACTTTAATCCGCTTGACTGCTGATGGGTGGGGCTGTGTTCCCTCTCTGTTGGTTGTTTGGCTTGAAGCAACCCAACACTGGAGCCTACCTGAGCTCTTTGGTGTGGCTAATGGTGGACTCTGGGAGGGCTCACACCAAGGAGTACTTCACAGAACTTCTGCTTCCAGTGTCCTCATCCTCATGGTGAGCCACAACCAGCCCCTGCCTCTGCAGGAGACCCTCCATCACCAGCATGTAGGTCTGGTTTAGTCTCCCCTGGGGTCACTGCTCCTTCCCCTGGGTCTGGATGAGCAGACTACTTTGTGTGTGCCCTCTGAAGAAGTGGAATCTCTGTTTCTCCCAGTTTTGTCGAAGTCCTGCAATCAAATCCCAATAGCCTTCAAATTCTGATTCTCTAGGAATTCCTCCTCCTGTTGCCAGACCCTCAGGTTGGGAAGCCTGACATGGGGCTCAGAACCTTCACTCCAGTGGGTGGAATTCTGGGGTATAAGTGTTCTCCAGTCTGTGAGTCACCCACCCAGCAGTTATGGGATTTGAGTTTACTGTGATTGTTCTCCTCCTACCATCTCATTTTGGCTTCTCCTTTGTCTTTGGATGTGGGGTATCATTTTGGTGAGTTCCAGTGACTTCCTGTCAATGGTTGTCCAGCAGCTAGCTGTGATTCTGGTGTTCTCACAAGAGGGAGTGAGAACATGTCCTTCTACTCTGCCATCTTGGTTCCAATCAGCATAGACATTTTAACAATATTAATTTTTACAATCCATGAGCATGGAATGTCTTTCATTTATTTGTGTATTTTTCAATTTATTTCATTAATGTCTTACAGTTTTCAATATACAGGTCTTCAGTATACAGTATTTCAGCAGGCTCCTAGATATGTGTGTTAAATTAGATGCCTGCCCCTCAGGCAGGTGCTTTAATGTAAGCAGGTTATCCTCCTTCACTTTAAGTCTGGGAATGATTGGCTGTCTCTGAGCTGGGCCACAGGCCAGGTGTGTGCACGAGTGATTTAAGAGTCATTTCTTAGATCACTACAGTGTTGTGGTTCTCAGGACACAGACCCTACTGTTTTACAAAATTAGATGTTTTGGGGGCTCATCTCTAAGGTGAAGGTATTACAACCTGAGGTGCCAAATGTAGGATTTGAATATTCACTCCCCTTGGAAAAGCTCTCAGTTCTGAATTTTCCCCTGATCACTGTGCTGGGGTTACTGTGTTGAGGAGGTAGGGTGGGGTTTATGGCAATATTGTGTCCCAGCTTCTCCTACCATCTTCTATGTGGTTTTCTTCTGTCTGATGTGCAGTCATCACTCATCCAGGCTTTAGATTTCTTTTAAGAGGAAATTATTCTATATGGAGATTCTTTAAAGCTTACTTAATTGCCAGATTCTCTTCCCATTATCGGCTCTCACCCAGGCTGGCAAAGAACTGGAGGTTTATCCTCTGGAAAACTTCAAACGGAGATTCTAGGGACCACAGGAATCTGTGCACAGTTGAGGGTAGGGATAATGTACTAAAATACAAGGACACGGGCTTCCCTGGTGGCACAGTGGTTGGGAGTCCGCCTGCCGATGCAGGGGACACGGGTTCGTGCCCCGGTCTGGGAAAATCCCACATGCGGTGGAGCGGCTGGGCCCGTGAGCCATGGCCGCTGAGCCTGTACATCCAGAGCCTGTGCTCCGCAACGGGAGAGGCCGCAGCAGTGAGAGGCCTGCATACTGCAGGGAAAAAAAACATACAAGGACACTAAAAGCAAAAATTACATCTGTAGGAAGGGGAATGGAAGTTTCCCTTGAGGAATATCACCATCCTCAGAGAAAAGAAAAAAAATCACCTTATAGTGAAACCCATAGTAAATAACTCCCAGTCATATCCTCAATCTTCCAAAGATATTTTTATTGCCAAATTATTTAATATGAGCTGACAGCCAAAGATCATGTCAGAAATTTGAGAAAAAGTCTTCAACCTGAAAGACAGAAACCAATATAAACAAAAACAACAATGAAACTGGAGAAATCAGAGATTATGCAGGGAGTTTAAAAACTAGAATTTGAATGATTTTTGAAAATCATTAGTATCTTCAGAAAGATAAAAGATAATTTTCCTTTCATGAAACTAGAAAAACATGCTATAAAAAGTATCTTTCTGGGCTTCCCTGGTGGTGCAGTGGTTGAGAGTCTGCCTGCTGAAGCAGGGGACGCAGGTTTGTGCCCCGGTCTGGGAGGATCCCACATGCCGTGGAATGGCTGGGCCTGTGAGCCATGGCTGCTGGGCCTGCGCATCCGGAGCCTGTGCTCCGCAATGGGAGAGGCCACAGCAGTGAGAGGCCTGCATGCTGCAAAAAAAAAAAAAAAAAAAAGTATCTTTCAGAGAACAAGTAAATTTAAAATATGATAGTAAAAATTAAAACATCAATAGAAATCTTGGATGATAAAGTTAAGGATCTCTTCCAGAAAGTAAGATAAAAACACAAAAATATGTAAATTGGGAAAGGAAATATAAAACAAAGGGATAGTCTGAATCCACATCCATGTAAGAGAATTAAAAAAAGAGAAAACAATAAAAATGGAATGAAGAAACTATAAATAAATAATTAAAAAATAAATTTTTGAATTTGAAGAATATGTCTCTTTATTAAAAAGGTTTTAAAATGACTGAACAAAGGATGAGAAAAGATCTTTCCAAGGAACATCATCTTGAAATTTCAAAAGATTAGGGACCAAAAAAAAAAAAAAAAGAAAGTTTTCAGAAAGAAAGGCAAAACATAGTGAAGCAATAGCAATGAACAAGAAGAGGAATCAAAATTGAGTTGAAATTCTCAATAGCAAAGTCTCTGTTATACTGTCAGGAAATTATTTCCAATCTGGACATCCATAAGCAACCAAATTATCAGTCAAAACCTGAGAGTAGAACTTCTGCTCACAGTAATGAGAGAGTAGGTTATATTAGGCCAATCCTCCTAGTAAGAACAAGCAGAAAAACTGGCTAAGATACTTTTTCAAAATATGTGTGAAGGCATTAGAAAGCTATCAGGGTGGGGAGGACCTGAAAATTCAATAACCTGGTGGAAAAGGTATTCCAAAGAGGGATGCCTGACATCTGACTCTGTTTTCTCCTGAAAACATTTCCTACATCTAAAGCAGTGCCCTGAGAGGCTGGAATACTGACTCTGCCATCCAAAGTGCCTAAAGTGAACTGTGTATTATTTAATTCACTGAACCATAAAATTAGATATGCACAGCCACAATCCATTACTAAATGCAAATGGTATATGGGCCTGAACAGGTCTGGGTAAAAAATAAGATGGTATGTTGAGGACTGAAAGAGGTAGACAGATGGATGTCTTCTACTTGCCCCTCCAGATCCTCTTTCCACCATTTTCAACTTTTTAAATCTGGAATGGTCTGGCTCTCCGTTGGGTTTGGCCAACAGGAGCCACCAGCAGCAGATCAGAGGAGGAATGAAGACTGAGGTTTGGTTGTTCCTCTGGCTCTCTCCTTGTTGGCCTGCTGGTTGACAATGACTATTTCTTTTCTGTAGGGCACCCTGCCTGGCTGGAGGCCCTCTCCTGTAGCCACTAAGGAAACAGTTCAATCCCCAGCTTCCAGACTCCTTTCTCTTTGACCTTCAGACTTAGGATGGTAAAGAATCTCACTGTTTCTAGCAAAATGGTGCTTCTCTATTCTTACTAATTTCCCTTAATTCAGCTCATACCCTTGAAAATATTTCCTTTATTAAAATTTCTTCAATTACCTCATTTCACAGTGCCATCTGTTTCCTGTCAAGACCCTCTTGATATAATTTCTAATTTAAAATGCAAACTTTATCATAGTGTTTAATTATCTCTTTCTGGACTCTGTTCTCTTCATTGATGTGCTTAAATGTTCTTGCACCAACGACACACTGTTTTAATTAATCGAGCATTATAGTATAGTTTTATCTCTGATAGGGCAAGCAGTTCTTGCATGTTTTGGTTTCAGTATGCCCTTGCACTCTTAAAAATTATTGAGGAGTACAAAGAGCTTTTGTTTATTAGAGACAAAGTACCAAATTTTCCCATACTAGAATTAAAATGAAGATATTTTAAAGTATTTTATAATTCATATAATAATAAATCTATCACATGTTAACATAATATATTTTATGGAAAAATATTTATATGTTCCCCCCAAATTAATGAGAAGTACTTTATTATTTGGAATTGCTTCAAATATTTTTAATATCTGGCTTAATAGAAAAGATCTGTATTAGCACATCTGCATTTACACTGAATTTGTTGTAGCATGTTGTTTTCCTTGAACTATATGAAGCAAATTTCACCTCATACATATCGGTAGTTGGAAAAGGAAGGAATATTTTAATAGCCTTTTCAGACAATTGTGGATATTTTTCTTTGATCATATATACAAGTTTGACAAACCAGTTTCTTAGAGATTATTTTTCATGTGGAATATGAAATCACATCAATGAACTTCTTAAATTGAAAATTCATTGGTCTATCTCTCACTTGAAATGGATCTTGGTCTCAAATATGATTTTGTAATATCATGTATTGGTCATTTGGAAAATATTGATTTGTTAAGGTATGCAGATCTTCCAAATGTTGAGATAATTTATTAGACAATGTCAAAAAGAATCACATTAATCAATATCACTAAGGATGTCATCAGAAAAGTCTCAACTGTTGGGAAGCTCTCAAGCTAATGGTGGCAGATATAAGTTCCTCAAAATTTTAATTTTCACTTGAAAATGCAAATTTTATCATTGACAACAAATAATGGCAACTGTTTTGTTGAAAGTGACAGGCTCAATTTATTTATTTTTGAGAGAACATCTGCCAAATATTTCAAGTTTGAATAGTCAGTTTGTCTGTTTATCACTCTTTGAAGTAAAAATGGTGGCTAGTTCAGTCCACAATTCAAACAATTTCACAAATCCTGTTTCTCAAGAGTATTATTGTACTTCAATACACAATAGAGGTGCTTTAGTTGTACTTTCTATTTTTTCATACAGAATATTAAAAATGTATATTCTCAAAGGTCAAGATTTAATAACACTAGCAACATATACTTCTTCACCAAGGACATTCTAAGTAAAACTGTCTCTTTTTTTTTTTCACTGTGTATACGTGACAGTGAAAACATAACTTCACGTACAGTTTTGTCTCCCTGTCTTGATTCGTGCAAAGGTGTCAGCAGTTTACCCACCACTGCTTCCACACCATCAGTATAAATAGCAACACAAAAAATAGCAAATTACATCTTAGTATTGTTATGAAAAGAGTTTTGCTTTTGTGGACCCCTGAAAAAGATCTTAGGTAACCCCAGGGTCTACGGACCATAATTTGAGAAAAACTTTAATGGGATAACTATTCTGTGCTATGCTAGAGGTAATATATAGCATAACGTTAGAATCTGGAGATCTTAAAGTGAGATTGTTTTGGAACTAAATTCTGACTTGACCACTTATTTTGGGCCTTCTGACCACTCCCACTCTATGAGTTACAATAATTCTGACTCCCTGGAATGCATGGAAGCAGATGCCCAGTAAATTTGAGTTAATGAATATAAAAGGGTAAAAAGATGATATGTCTATATATTTAATTATAGAGCAACAGTGTCCAGTTATCTCAAAGTGAAGAAAAGTATACTTCCTTATATGAAGGTTTTTTTAGTCCTCCTCTCAACCTCAAGATATAATCATTTCCAGTATTTTCAAAGTATTGTGAATATGTTCCTATTTAAATACATTTTTTTGTTTTGTTTTGGTTCATAATGTTTCTCTCTCCCCCTTAAGTTTAGCTCCTTGAAACCAGGAAAGGTATTATTATTTGGTTTGTTTATTTGCTTTGTGTTGATTTTTGTTTGTTTTATTTATTCTATTTCCAAACACAGCCTGAGCTCTGACAAAGGGTGAGCATTCAGTAAATGGTGATTAAAATAATGATTGAATGGCAAAATCAGAGTTGACCCTGAAATCTTTTTTTTTTTTTTGATTCATTTTACACACATTCTTTTTAGAATTAGGAAGGAGAATTAGGAATTAGGAAGGAGATATGGTAGATTTCTTTGTTTCTTAAAGACAAACTTAATTTGGTGATGGAATTATATACAATGGCATCTGTTCCCCTGAGTGCAGAACACCAACAATACATACTTAGGTATCTAAAAGAAGGTTATTTTTTGTTATTAGTTTCCTTTATCACATTGTTAGACTTTTGCCAAAAAGTAATTAGACAACAGAGGATAGAGCCATGGCATCTTCCTGGAGAAAGATGATCAAATATCCAGTGAGGAAATGTTATCATTTCTTCTGGTTCTTATTTTGCATAAGAATAAAAAAGTTATATTTTTTCAAACAACATATAAGACGATTAAAGAGAAGAATCTGAAATTCTACTCTAAGATCAAAGAATAAGAAGTGTTCTATGTACTATTCTGATTCATCCTTTAGGGTCAGTTGGGCCACAATAAGAACAATAACAGTGATCCAGAAAGAGAAAATGTAGATCTTTAAGGCCCACATGGAAGTGTTTCTACAGGAAGTTATGCTCAGTGGAGGTGGAGGTGGAGAGTCCCATTCTCATTACTATTGCAGTAAAAGAGCACAGGGTGACTATGCTGTAGGGCTTTTATTCTGCTTTCTCTTTTCTTTTCTTTTCTTTTAGGAATAAAATATTTATAATCTTCAAGGGCAGGATCATATCTAAATAAATAAGAAGGTAAATAAATAACTGCCTTTTTCTTGTAGCACATGATGAGTCCAACTGGGAAATGCCTCTCTTCAGTCAGCTGCCCTGTTCTTTGGGAGGCCTGATGCTGCAGAATATAATACATACCACTGCTACTCTAGCTCTTATCATTTTTGCAATCTTTTCAAGTAACGTCAGTGTCTATCGATATTCATTCTTCCAGTTTAGAAAAAGTAGTTTAAAAACTCTAGTGATTTAAAGGACATAGTTTTTCTTTTTCTTTTCTATTGTCTTTCTTTTTTTTTTTTTGCATGGCCCATGCCACTGAATTTATAGGATTCAAATCGACATATAATAACTTCTCCAGTCTGTGTCCTCTACATGTTCTTGAAATCTCATTCAATCAGGAAACACTTTCAAATTTCAATCATATAAAACTTTTTTTTTTCTTTTCTAAATGAGGGTAAGCTCTGAATTCTGGATGTAGGGTTAAAACATGAAGTGTAAACATGAGTTAAACTTTTCAAATGTCAGAAATGGAGAGAGATTTAGAGATTGTTCAGGTCAATAACCAATTTGAAGATGAGAAAACTTTCTTTGAGAGGTGAACAATACCTACCATTATGGTCTATGTACTGGGAGCTAAAGATTGTGTTAAACACGGTGCATGTATTATCTCCTCTGATTCTAACACCTTTGTTACCGGAAGGGGGACCCCCTCCCAGGGCTGGAGAGTGGGCTCTTGTCTAACACTCAGAAATGAAGTGTCTGAGACACATGTGCTGACAAAGCAAAAGACTTTATTGGGAAGGGGCACGCAGGCAGAGAGCAGCAGTGTAAGGGAACCCAGGAGAACTGCTCTGCCATGTGGCTCACAGTCTCAGGTTTTATGGTGATGGGGTTAATTTCTGGGTTGTCTCTGGCCAATCATCTTGCCTGTGCCCATATTTGGTCTGACCTAGGGTCCTTCCTGGTGGAGCATGCATCTCTCAGCCAAGATGGATTCTAGTATGAGCGTTTCTGGGAGGTTGGTAGGACACATTATGAGCTTGCATCTCCTGCCTCCTTTTGACCCTTCCCAAATTCTCCCAGTTAGTTTTCGGCAGCAGCACCATGTTCCTTATGGGGACCTTCTGTTGTGAGACAACTCAAGCAAGTGGTTATTGCTGTGCCTGGCCAAAGTGGGTGGTTTCAGTCAATGGTTCCCTAATACATTTACAGACAGGTAAACCATCTCCAGCCTATAGAAGTGGAATCTAAGGCTCAAAGAGGCTAAATAATTCACCTATGTGTCATATCTAGTAAGAAAGAGTCAGGGTGAGGACTTGAATCCAAGTTTTTCTGCTTGACATTCTAACTCAAGTCAGAGCTCCAAGGGCTTGTGCTGAGAAACTTCAGAAGGAGAAGGTCTTAGCTCAGTGGAGATAGTGTCTTTAAGGTTATCACTTAGTTTCTGGGAACTGGTAGATTTACGATGTCAGCTAGTGAGGTGATAATTGAATTTTTAGCTCAACTCAGAATGACTTGGAGAATGTAATTTATTTTTCAGTACCTACGGGAATTTTAAGGTTCTATATTGAGCAGCAGCCCTAGCAGTTCTCTCTAATATGGTATAAACTGTATGGGTTGGGGGAATGTTGCTAAGGCATCTCCCATCCTAACAGAAATATCAGTGACATGTATTCCTCAGATTCATAGCCTCTGTCACGATTTGCTGTGTGATTTGGGCATATCATTTCAGCTTAATATCACTTTTCTCAACAGTAATTTGGTGACAATAAGAACTGCTTAACAACTTAATGGTATTGTTGTGAAGATTTAGCAGAATAATGTATATAAAAGAAAATTTTAAATGTGTACAAATTTAAATATCATTGTGCTAAAAGTCACCAGGCTTTTGTTAAGCAGGTTTGACTAGTGAAGTCAGCTCATGCAGAAACCTGTATTAGGTGCTGTAGATTAGCACACTAACCTCTTAATGTGGATAGGAATCACCTGAGGAGCCTGTTAAAATGTAGATTCAGATTAATTTTGTCTGAATGGGGCTTAAAAGTTCCCATCTCTACAAAGCTCCCAGAATATGCCAGTGCTGCTGGTCCACAGATACATTTTAATAGCCAGGGTCTAGATTACAAAATTTCAGTATTAATGTACCTTATGGAGTTGAAAATTTTGGCTGAAGTAACAGATATTTTTAAATAAAATTCTAAAAATGTTGGGGTAATGAAAACTGAAACTGAAATTATTTAGAAAAAAGGATAGTTTTATTTAACTCCCTCATTTTTGTAAAAGAGGAAAATGGACACACACACACACACACACACACACACACACACACACACACACAAATGTAGAGTTCCTTTCTGAATGCCTTCCCCATCCCCTACTCCCCATCTAGCTGGTGGAAGAGGCTAGGTCACCTGGCCTGAGGATGGTGCTCTCTCCACTAGGCTAGACTTCTACAACTGAACATCCTTCACACACTGCATCTAATTATCATGGACCCCATGCATTTCTCAACTTTATGCAAAACTGTAAGGCCGTAGTGGAGGGTGATCCTTCTCAGTCTGTAAGGGCTCTAGGAAGCATACCATCCATCTTTAGATAGAAACTGCAAGCCCCAGCTCCTAATTTTCAGTCCAGACTTCATGCAGCATCACTAACACAGCTCTTTCTTTCAGTGAGATTACATTCCAGTTCAGGGTGACAAGTTCTGGCAGTAAGATAAGACAAGCTGCTTCTTTCAAATGATTCTTCAAATTATACCTCTATCTACACACAATTCTGAAATATCCTAAAATACAGAAAAGCTAAAAAGATGATATAACAAATATCTGTATTTCCATTTTCCCAAATTACTGACTGTTAACCTTGTGCTACCTATGCTTTTTTTACTTCATTCTTCTTTATTGGCTATGTGATCCATGTTAGATACTGTCCTGGGTACCTGGGATAATGCTGTGAAAAAGATGAGCAAGGTCTCTGCTCATGAACTTGCATCTAAATGGGGAAAATGGAAATATAAACATTAAAAACAAAGGGAAAATATCAGAGTGTTATGTGCTATGCAGATAATTCAAGCAGTGACATGACAGGGAGAGACTGGGTGATTATTAAAGACTGGGTGGTCAAGGATGGCCGCACTGCAGAGCTAATATTTAAACTAAGGTTTAAATGGAAGTTCAAACATGTGGAGATATGGCAAAAGAAGCATTCTGAGCAAAGGGGACCACTCTGACAAAGGTTTTAGAGGGAAGCAAGCCTGCTGTTAAAAATAGAGAAAGAATGCTGGAATGTAGAAGACAATGCAGAATGGTAGAGAAAAGGTCAAAGAGCTGGGCAGGGGCCAGTTTATGGTGAAGAGCTTGGTTTTTACTTTATATGAAGTCAGAAGCCATCGGAGACTTTTAAGTAAGGAATTAACATCATTTATCATTTATCACTGAAAACATGATTACTTAGCTTGCTTTGTGCATAGAATGAATAATTGGAAGGTGGAACAGGTAAGTTAGGGGTCTATGGAACAATTCAGGCAAGAGATGACAGTAATTCGCAGAAAAGGACGCAGATAGGAAATATGTTTGCATGTAGAGTTTTGATGGAACTTGTTTATGGACTAGATGTTAGGAATGAGGGAAGAAAACATGTGAATGATTGTTCCTTTTATTGGGAGAGAAAATACTGGGCAAGCAGCAGGTCTGGAGGAGGAAATCAAGAGTTTGTTTTTGGCCATGTTAATTTTGCAATACCTATTGGATGGATCAACCTGTCCCCTGGAGTTCTAGAAAGAGATCAAGGCTGGAGATCTGAGAGTCTTTAGTGTTTATATATTTAAAACCCTGGAATAGGCAGTTGTCTCCTGGAGAGAACATGTTGACTGAGAAGTGGGTCCTGGGCACACTAACATTTTGGAAGACAGACAGAGGAAGAGGAGCTGACAAATAAACTGAATGGTTGTGGCCAACAAAGTGGGAAGGAGTGTGCATTACTCAGGGGTCTGCAGAAAAACAGAAGAGTTTATATATTATTGTGTGTGTGTGTGAGATAGAGAGAGAGAGAGAGAGAGAGAGAGAGAGAGAGAATGTGGATGTGTGGAGGCTGGCAAGTCCAAAGCCAGCAGGTTGAAGACCCAAGGAAAGAGTTGATATTCCCACTTGAGTCTGAAGGCAGTCTTTTGGCAGAATTTCCTCCTTCTTAGGAGAACCTCAGTCTTTTTTCTCAAGGCCTTCAACTAATTGGATGAGACCCACCTGCATTATGGAGAGTGACGTGCTTTACTCAAAATCTACTAATTTATATATTAATCTCAAATCTACTGATTTATATATTAATTTCATCTAAAAATACCTTTGCAGCAACATGTAGACTTGTCTTACCAAATAAATATCAGGCCTAGCCAAATTGACATGTAAAATTAACTATCACAGGATGTTACCATGGAAACCCAGAAAAGAATATGTTTAAAGAAGGAGAGGGTGACCAAATATGTTGACTACTGCCAATAAATTAAGTAGGATAAAAGATCTCACCTTTAGGATTCGATGTCTAGGAAGTTATTATTGTCCTAGACAAGAACAGTATCTAAGTGATAGGTACAGAAGCCCAATTGCAGTATGCTGAGAAGAAATAATATGCCTACAAATTTTTTTCTTTTTTTTCTCAATCTTTGAGAAATAATGAAAAATAAAGCCACTTTTTAACACATCCCATTCCCCTCTCTCCTCTCCATTTACAGAACATCTTGACTAAAGTTGTAAAGTTGGAATCCTGGAGATTATTTAGGTAGACTCCAAATCTCTTTTTCTAATGACAGAGCAAATGAAAATAAGCCAAAGTTGTCTCAGCTATTTGAAATCTTGGCATCCTATGTATATATATATATTTTCTTTAAACAGACAACTTCTTCTTAGAATGAATTAAGGTAGAAATAAAACATAGTGAAACTACAATTTATTATAGTACATTGATCAAGTGAAATATAATTTATACTAAAAAGTTCATATAATGGAATTAATGAATAAAAGTTAAATACCTTTTAAAATCAAGTCACAGTCTTCCCACAAAACTCATTTCGCCATTGCATATCACCTACTAGATTTTGTACACACTCATGCTTTAAAAAGAAAGTCACTGTTCTTAGGCCAAGGTGACTGAGTTCTGGTATGGGACCAGACACTAACTCTTTGTATGACCTTAGCAAGTAAGTCCCCATCTTTAGGGTTTGTTATTTTACCCATAAAATAAATGATGAGGTTCAATTAACTGATCCCTAATGTTTCTGCAACTGTGACAAACTATGCTTCTATGCAGCTACAGCGCTAGGATTTTAAAAAAGGGAGACAGGTATAAGATTGAATAAGATCAAATTTTCTTTGTTTAAGTGTGACACATACAATAAATAATACACAAGAAAGTTCTGCTGCTTTGTCATCAAAGGCATTAAATAATAAAGCATATCAGATTAAAGTAATAAATCATGAGTTCCTAGAAAATATATTTGGGTAGAACTCTACCAATTTATTGAGCATAAAAATCAGCTGGAGAGCTTGTTTAAAATGAAGATTTTTGAGTTTCTTCCTCAAGGATTCTACTAGACTACGCTATGGCCAGGCTAAAGTTTAAGTGCCTACATTTTTAATGTCTCAGGTTCCAATTGGTTTTGATGTGAATGAGTCCAAAGACAACATTTGAGAAACAATGAGTTAGAAAAAAAATCAGACTAAGGTTAAAAAAATTCATGTCCCTCTCATGTGGGGAAGAATTCCTCATTTGAGTAAGTTGAAATGCAGAGCAATATTTTTTTCTTTTCCAATCATATTCTGTTTAGGTAAAAACTATTTGGTTCCCTAAGAAACTGCAAATGTATGGCATTTGTTTGGATGGGTTAACATGCTACATCAAATGATCTACGATATGGGCAAGCAACTAGGGCAAAGGATACACAATATTCCAAGTGTAAAGAACCCTCTATTAGTATGGACAAGATATGATACCTGACTATAGAGACTTTCTCAGGATTAATGTCAATGAGTAAATATCTCCTTGTCCCAATTGATGGGAGTTTAGTCTAATCTCTGTCACTAGTTATTCTACTTTGGGCGAGTTAATTATTATCTCTGGATTCAGTTATTTTAGTTGTGTTATGATGACCAAGATGGTTTCCTAATTTTATTTCTGTTTGAAAGACAGTTATCTTCTACTACTAACATGCAGATGTTAACCAACTCCCAATAGGTTTTGAAGTACAATAAAGCTATTTTCTTTAAAACAATGGCCAAACTCATGGTCCTGGTCAATATAATATACCACACATGTTCATTAAAAATGTTTTTGAAATGTATCATATATGCAGAAGTATACATAAAACACATACGCCCAGTGTAAGATCTTAGAAGAACTCCATGTGTCCAGAAAAAAAAACCCTTCCTACGCCTAGAGGTAAGCACTATTCTGGCTTCTATTATAATCATTTTCCTGTTTTTCTTCATAGGTTTTAATCATTTATACATACTTACCTAAAAAATATTGTTTAGTTTGTCAGTTATCAAGCTATATAAATGGAAAAGTTATATATTCTTTTGATTCTTTTCTCTTTCACTCAATATTTTTTTGTGAGGCACATTCATATTGCTATGTGAGCTGCTTTCACAAATGTCTTTGTTATGTAACATCCCACTGTATGAAAACATCATTATTTATCTATTCTACTGCTGGTGAACATTATGAACAGTAATGCTACTAATATTCTTTTATCCTCATGCAAGACTTTTATTAGAACATATTTCTAAAGAGTAGAAATATGTAATTATAAGGTATTCACATCTTTAACTTTATTAGAGAATTCCAAATAGTTCCAAAGGGATTGTGCTAATTTATAATGCCTTTGCACTATCTCCTTGTCAACACTTAATTTTGTTGGATTTTTAGCTTCTTTTTGCCAATCTGATGAGTTTGTACTGGTATAATTTATTCTGTATTTATTGGCCTGATTGTTAATGCAGATGAGTACTGTTTTATGTATTTATACTACTTGGCAGTACATCAGCATGTTGTTCCCCTAATGTTACTTTATCAGTAGTTTTTCATATATACTGGATACCCTGTGGTTTGTCTTCTCTTTATGGTGTCCTGACTAAAAGTTCTTTTTTATTTTTTTAACATCTTTATTGGAGTATAATTGCTTTACAATGTTGGTTTAGTTTCTGCTGGATAAAAAACTGAATCATCTATATGTATACATATATCCCCATATCCCCTCCCTCTTGAGGCTCTCTCCCACCCTCCCTATCCCACCACTTTAGGTGGTCAAAAAGCACACAGCTGATCTCCCTGTGCTATGCAGCTTCTTCCCACTAGCTAGCTATTTTACATTTGGTAGTGTATATATGTCAATGCTTCTCTTACTTCATCCCAGCTTCCCCTTCCCCCACTCCATGTCCTCAAGTCCATTCTTTACATCTGCGGCTTTATTACTGTCCTGCCACTAGGCTCATCAGAACCATTTTGTTTTAGACTCCATGTATATGCGTTAGCATACAGTATTTGTTTTTCTTTTTCTGACTTATTTCACTCTGTATGACAGACACTAGGTCCACCCACCTCACTACAAATAACTGAATTTCGTTTCTTTTTATGGCGAATAATATTCCATTGTATATATGAGCCACATCTTCTTTAACCATGCATCTGTTGATGGACATTTAGCTTGTTTCATGTCCTGGCTATTGTAAATAGTGCTGCAATGAACATTGGGGTACATGTCTCTTTTTGAATTATGGTTTTCTCAGGGTATATGCTCAGTAGTGGGATTGCTGGGTCATATGGTAGTTCTATTTTTAGTATTTTAAGGAACCTCCATACTGTTCTCCATAGTGGTTGTATCAATTTACATTCCCACCAACATTGCATGAAGGTTCCCATTTCTCCACACCCTCTCCAGCATTTGTTGTTTTTAGATATTTAGATGAAGGCCATCCTGACCGGTGTGAGGTGATACCTCACTGTGGTTTCAATTTGCATTCTCTAATGATTAGTGATGTTGAGAATCCTTTCATGTGTTTTTTGGCAATCTGTAAATGTTCTTTTAGGTCTTCTGCCCAGTTTTGGATTGGGTTGTTTGTTATTTTGATATTGAGCTGCGGTATGATCCTTTTACTGTGCTGTTGGATTCTGTTTGCTAGTATTTTGTTGAGGATTTTTGCATCTATGTTCATCAGTGATATTGGCCTATAGTTTTCTTTTTCTGTGACATCTTTGTCTGGTTTTTGTATCAGGGTAATGATGTCCTCGTAGAATGACTTTGGGAGTGTTCCTCCTTCTGCTATATTTTGGAAGAGTTTGAGAAGGATTGGTGTTAACTCTTCTCTAAATCTTTGATAGAATTCACCTGTGAAGGCATCTGGTCCTGGGTATTTGTTTGTTGGAAGATTTTTTGTTTTAAGTTCCAATCAAATTTTATTAATCTGCACTAAAATTCAAATTCTATATAATTTTTATGGTTCACACAATAGGATGTATCTTTTGATTTTTTTGAATATGATTTTATTTTTGTATACAGGAGGTTCCTATTGGTTATCCATTTTATACATATTAGTGTATATATGTCAATCCCAATCTCCCAATTCATCACAGCATAACCACACCCCCGTGCTGCTTTGCCCCCTTGGTGCCCATACGTTTGTACTCTACATCTGTGTCCCAATTTCTGCCATGCAAACCGGTTCAACTGTACCTTTTTTTTAGGTTCCACATATATGCGTTAATATATGATATTTGTTTTTCTCTTTCTGACTTACTTCACTCTGTATGACTTACTGAGACTGACTTATTTCAGTCTCTAGATCGATCCACGTCTCAACAAGTGACCCAATTTTGTTCCTTTTTATGGCTGAGTAAAATTCCATCGTATATATGTACAATATCGTCTTTATCCATTCGTTTGTCGATGGGCACTTAGGTTGCTTCCATGACATGGCTATTTTAGCTATTTAGATGCAGGTCATTCTGACCAGTGTGAGGTGATACCTCACTGTGATTTCAATTTGCATTCTCTAATGATTAGTGATGTTGAGCATCCTTTCATGTGTTTTTTGGCAATCTGTAAATGTTCTTTGGAGAAAGGTCTATTTAGATCTTCTGCCCATTTTTGGATTGGGTTGTTTGTGTTTTTGATATTGAGCTGCACATGCTGTTTATATATTTTGGAGATTAATCCTTTGTCTGTTGATTCATTTGCATATATTTTCTCCCATTCTGAGGGTTGTGTTTTCATCTTGTTTGTAGTTTCCTTTGCTTTGAAAAAGTTTTTAAGTTTCATTAATTCCCATTTGCTTATTTTTGTTTTTATTCCCGTTACTCTAGGAGGTGGATCAAAAAAGATCTTTCTGTGATTTATGTCAAAGAGTGTTCTTCCTATGTTTTCCTCTAAGAGTTTTATGGTGTCCGGTCTTACATTTAGGTCTCTAATCCATTTTGAGTTTATTTTTGTGTATGATGTTAGGAAGTGTTCTAATTTCATTCTTTTACATGTAACTGTCAGGTTCTCCCAGCACCATTTATTCGAGAGACCCTCTTTTCTCCATTGTATATCCTTGCCTCCTTTTTATAGATTAGTTGACCATAGTTGTGTGAGTTTATCTCTGGGCTGTCTATCCTGTTGCATTGATCTATATCTCTGTTTTTGTGCCAGTACCATATTGTCTTGATTACTGTCTGAAGTTAGGGAGTCTGATTCCTCCAGCTCCGTTTTTTTCCCTCAGGACTGCTTTGGCTATTTAGTGTCTTTTGTGTCTCCATACAAATTTAACATTTTTTGTTCTAGTTCTGTAAAAAATGTCATTGGCCATTTGATAGGGATTGCATTGAATTGGTAGATTGCTTTGGGTAATGTAGTCATTTTCACAATGTTAACTCTTCCAATCCAAGAACATGGTATATCTCTCCATCTGTTTGTATCATCTTTAATTTCCTTCATCAGTGTCTTATAGTTTTTTCCCTACAGGTCTTTTGTCTCCCTAAGTAGGTTTATTCTTAGGTATTTTATTCTTTTTGTTGCAGTGGTAAAGGGAAGTGTTTCCTTTATTTCTCTTTCAGATATTTTGTCATTAGTGTATAGGAATACAAGAGATTTCTGTACATTAATTTTGTATCCTGAAACTTTACCAAATTCATTGATTAGTTCTCGTAGTTTTCTGGTGGCATCTTTAGGATTCTCTATGTATAGTATCATGTCATCTGCAAACAGTGACAATTTTACTTCTTCTTTTCCAATACGTATTCTTTTCATTTCTTTTTCTTCTCTGATTGCCGTAGCTAGGACTTCCAATACTACGCTGAATAATAGTGGTGAGAGTGGACATCCTTGTCTTGTTCCTGATCTTACAGGAAATGCTTTCCATTTTTCACCATTGAGAATGATGCTTGCTGTGGGTTTGTTGTATATCGCCTTTATTATGTTGAGGTAGGTTCCCTCTCTGCCCACTTTCTGGAGAGTTTTTATCATAAATGAGTGTTGAATTCTGTCAAAAGCTTTTTCTGCATCTAT
This sequence comes from Delphinus delphis, assembly GCF_949987515.2. Classification (NCBI taxonomy): domain Eukaryota; kingdom Metazoa; phylum Chordata; class Mammalia; order Artiodactyla; family Delphinidae; genus Delphinus; species Delphinus delphis. The sequence continues at coordinate 34,274,252 of NC_082701.1, forward strand.
TGAGATGATCATATGGTTTTTCTTCTTCAAATTTTTAATATGGTGTATCACATTGATTTATTTTGTATTTTAAAGAGTCCTTGCATCCGTGAGATAAACCCAACTTAATCATGGTGTATGATCCTTTTAATGTGTTGTTGGATTCTGCCTGCTAGTATTTTGTTGAGGATTTTTGAATGTATATTCATCAGTGATATTCCTCTGTAATTTTCTTTTTTTGTAGTATCTTTGTCTGGTTTTGGTATCAGGGTGATTGTGGCCTCATAGAATGAGTTTGGGAGTGTTCCTTCCTCTGCAAGTTTTTGGAGGAGTTTGAGAAGGATGAGTGTTAGCTCTTCTCTAAATGTTTGATAGAATTCACCTGTGAAGCTATCTGGTCCCAGACTTTAGTTTATTGGAAGATTTTTTTCTTTAATTAATTAATTTATTTTTGGCTGTGTTGGGTCTCTGTTGCTGCGCATGGGCTTTCTCTAGTTGCGGCGAGTGGGGGCTACTCTTCATTGTGGTGTGTGGGCTTCTCATTGCAGTGACTTCTCTTGTTGCAGAGCATGGGCTCTAGATGCGCAGGCTTCCGTAGTTGTGGCACATGGGCTTCAGTAGTTGTGGCTCACAGGCTCTAGAGCACAGGCTCAGTAGTTGTGGTGCACAGACTTAGTTGCTCCGTGGCATGGGGGATCTTCCCAGACCAGGGATTGAACCCGTGTCCCCCTGCATTGGCAGGCGGATTTTTAACCACTGCACTGCCAGGGAAGCCTTATTGGAAGATTTTTTTTTTCTTTTTGCGGTACGTGGGCCTCTCACTGTTGTGGCCTCTCCCGCTGTGGAGCACAGGCTCTGGACGCACAGACTCAACGGCCATGGCTCATGGGCCCAGCCGCTCCGCGGCATGTGGGATCGTCCTGGACTGGGACACAAACCCATGTGCCCTGCATCAGCAGGCGGACTCTCAACCACTGGGCCACCAGGGAAGCCCTTATTGGAAGATTTTTAATCACAGTTTCAATTTCATTCCTTGTGATTGGTCTATTCATATTTTCTATTTCGTCCTGGTTCAGCCTTGGAAGGTTATACCTTTCTAAGGATTTGTCCATTTCTTCCACATTGTCCATTTTATTGGCATTGAGTTGCTTGTAGTAGTCTCTTAGGATGCTTTGTACTTCTGCAGTGTCTGTTGTAACTTCTCCTTTTTCATTTCTAATTTTCTTGATTTGAGTCCTCTCCCTCTTTTTCTTGATGAGTCTGGCTAATGGTTTATCAATTTTGTTTATCTTCTCAAAGAACCAACTTTTAGTTTTATTGATCCTTGCTATTGTTTTCTTTGTTTCTATTTCATTTATTTCTGCTCTGACCTTTATGATTCCTTTCCTTCTAATAATTTTTTGTTTTGTTTTTTCTTCTTTCTCTAGTTCCTTTAGGTGTAACGTTAGATTGTTTATTTGAGATTTTTCTTGTTTCGTCAGGTAGGATTTTATTGCTCCAACCTTCCCTCTTAGAACTGCTTTTGCTCCATCCCATAGGTTTTGGGTCATCTTGATTTCACTGTCATTTTTTTCTAGGTTTTTAAAATTTCTCTTTGATTTCTTCAGTGATCTCTTGGTTATTTAGTAGTGTGTTGTTTAGCTTCCATGCATTTGTATTTTTTACAGATTTTTTCATGTAATTGATATCTAGTCTCATAGCGTTGTGGTTGGAAAAGATACTTGATATGATTTCCATTTTCTTAAATTTGCCGAGGCTTTTGTGACCCAAGATATGATCTATCCTGGAGAATGTTTCATGTGCACTTGAAAGGAAATTGTATTCCAGTGCTTTTGGATGGAATGTCCTACAAATATCAATTAAGTCCATCTGACCTAATGTGTCATTTAAAGCCTGTGTTTCCTTATTTATTTTCGCTTTGGATGATCTGTCCACTGGTGTAATGGGGTGTTAAAATACACTACTATTATTTTGTTATTGTCAATTTCCCATTTTATGGCTATTAGCATTTGCTTTATGTCTTGAGGTGCTCCTCTGTTGTATGCATACATATGTACAATTGTCATATCTTCTTCTTGGATTGATCCCTTAATCATTATGTAGTGTACTTCTTTGTCTCTTGTAATAGTCTTTTTTAAAAATTCTATTTTATCTACTATGAGTACTGCTGCTCCAGGTTTATTTTGATTTCCATTTGTATGGAATATCTTTTTCTATCCCCTCACTTTCAGTCTGTATGTGTCCCTAGGTATGAAATGGGTCTCTTGTAGCCAGCATATACACGGGTCTTGTTTTTTTTTGTTTTTTTTGTTTTTGTGGTATGCAGGCCTCTCACTGTTGTGGCCTCTCCCGTTGCAGAGCACAGGTTCTGGACATGCAGGCTCAGCGGCCATGGTTCATGGATCCAGCCGCTCCGCGGCATGTGGGATCTCCCCGGACCGGGGCACGAACCCGTGTCCTGTGCATTGGCAGGTCGACTCTCAACCATTGCGCCACCAGGGAAGCCCACGGGTCTTGTTTTTGTATCCATTCAGCCAGTCTATGTCTTTTGGTGGGAGCTTTTAATCTATTTACATTAAAGGTAATTTTCTTTATGTATCTTCCCATTAACATTGTTAAAATTGTTTTGTGTTTGTTTTTGTATGTCTTTTCCTTCTCTTGTGTTTCCTGCCTAGAGAAGTTCCTTTATCATTTGTTGTAAAGCTGGTTTTGTGGTGCTCAATTCTCTTAATTTTGCTTGTCTGTAAAGGTTTTAATTTCTCCTTCAAATCTGAATGATATCATCCCTGGATAGAGTAATCTTGGTTGTAGTGTCTTCCTTTTCATCACTTTAAATATGTCATGCCACTCTCTTCTGGCTTACAGTGTTTCTGCTGAAAGTTCAGCTGTTAACTTTATGGGGATTCCCTTGTATGTTATTCTTTGGTTTTCCCTTGCTGTTTTAAATTTTTTTTTTGCATTTAATTTTCATTAATTTGATTAATATGTGTCTTGGCCTGTTTCTACTTGGGTTTAACCTGTATGGGACTCTCTGCATTTTCCAGGCTTGAGTGACTATTTCCTTTCCCATGTTAAGGAAGTTTTCGACTATAGTCTCTTCAAATACTTTCTCAGACCCTTTCTTTTTCTATTCTTCTTCTGAGGTCCCTATGATTAGAATGTTGGTGTGTTTAATGTTGTCCCAGAGTTCCCCAAAACTGTCCTCAAATCTCTTCCTTCTTTTTTCTTTATTCTGCTCTGCTGTAGTTATTTCCACTATTCTATCTTTCAGGTCACTTATCCGTTCTTCTACTATTCTACTTATTCTACTATTGATTCCTTCTAGAGTGTTTTAAATTTCATTTGTTGTGTTGTTCATCGTTTGTTTGGTCTTTCATTCTTCAAGGTCCTTGTTAACACTTTCTTGTATTTTCTCCACTCTATTTTTGAAATTTTGGATCATCTTTACTATCATTATTCTGAATTCTTTTTCAGGTAGACTGCTTATTTCCTCTTCTTTTGTTTGGTCTGGTGGATTTTTGCCTTACTCCTTCATCTGCTGCATATTTCTCTGTGTTCCCATTTTTTAAACTTACTGTGTTTATGGTCTCCTTTTCACAGACTGCACATTCTTAGTTCCCCTTATTTTTGGTGTGTGCCTCCAGTGAATGAGGTTGGTTTGGTGGCTTGTGTAGGCTTCCTTGTGGGGGCTGGGCTGGTGCCTGTGTACTGGTGCATGGGGCTGTATCGTATCCCTCTGCTGCACAGGACTGTGTCCAGTAGTGTGTTTTGGGGTGTCTGTTAACTTAGTATGAATTTAGGCAGCCTGTCTGCTAATGGGTGTGGTTGTGTTCCTGTCTTGCTAGTTGTTTGTCATGGGGTGTCCAGCACTTTAGGTTGCTGGCTATTGGGTGGAGCTGGGTCTTAGTGTTGAGAGGGAGATCTCTGGGAGCGTTCATGCCGATTATTAATACATGGGGTTGGGAAGTCTCTTCTGGTCCAATTTCTTGGACTCAGCTCTCCTACATTGGAGGCTCAGGCCCAACACCTGGCCAGAGCTCCAAGACCCTGCCAGCACCTGGCACAGAAGAAAAGGAAGAAAAAATAAAAAGAACAGACAGAGACCTAAAATAAATGGTAAAAGCAAAACTAAACAGACAAAATCACACAAAGAAACATACACACTCACACTCACAAAAAGAAAAGAAAGAAAATGAACAGACAGAATCCCAAGACAAATCCCAAACAAAACTAAACAGACAAAATCACACAAGGAAACATACACACACACACACTCACAGAAAGAGAGAGAGAAAAAAGGAAGAGACCAACCAAACCAATAAACAAACCTACAAATGAAAACAAACACTAAAGTCTAAACTAAGATAAACATAAAAACAAAAACAAATCAAAGGCAGAAAGGAAACCCCAATTCTACAGTTGCCCCCAAAGTCCACCACCTCAATTTTGGGAACACTTGTCTTCAGGTATTCCACAGATGCAGGGTTTACCAAGCCAATTTCAGGGATTTAATCCACTGCTCCTGAGGCTGCATGCAGAGATTTCCCTTTCTCTTCTTTGCCCACACAGCTCCTGGGGTTCTGCATTGTTTTTGGCCCCATCTCTGTGTAGGCTGCCCTCAGATGTCTGTTAACCACCCAGACAGGAAGGGGTTTAAGTAGCAGCTGATTAGGGCTCTTTTGCTCACTCAGGCAAGGGAGAGGGGGATACGGCAGTCACAGTTGTGATGCGTGGGCAGTGTGTGTGGCAGCAGAGGTCGGTGTGAAGTTACAACAGCCTGAGGCATGCCATATGTTCTCCCGGGGAAGTTCGCCCTTGATCATGGGACCCTGGCAGTAGTGTGCTGCACAGGTTCCCGGGAGAGTGGGGGTAGTGACCTGTACTCGCACACAGGACCCTTAGTGACAGTGGTGGCAGCGGTAGTGGTTTGTGCCCGCCTCTGGGGTCCAAGATGATAGCTGTAACTCTCACCTGTCTCTGGGCCTCACTTAGGCAGTGCTCTGCCATCTGTGGGCATATGGAGCAGGAAGCCCCCCTCCTCTTGAATCCCGAAATAATGGTCTCTTGTCTGTCCAGCAGGTCTAGACATTTTCCCAGACTCCCTCCCATCTAAGTGTGGTACACTAACCCCCTTCAGGCTGCCTTCATGCAGCCAATCCCAGTCCTCTCCCTGGGGTCTGACCTCTGATGCCAGAGCCTCAGCTCCCAGCCCCCACCTGCCCCAGCGGGTGAGCTTTGGCTGGTGAGTGCTGGTTGGCACCGATACTCTGTGTGTAAATCTCTCCACTTTGCCCTCTGCACCCCTGTTGCTGCACTCTCCTCCATGGCTCTGAAGCTTCCCCTACCACCCACTTCCCGTCCCCACCAGTGAAGGGGCTTTCTAGTGTGTGAAAACTTTTCCTCTTTCACAAGTCCCTCCCAGAGGTACAGGTCTTGTCCTTATTCCTTTGTTTGTTTTTTTCTTTTTTCTTTTGCCCTACCTAAGTCTGTGGGGATTTTCTTGCCATTTTGGAAGTCTGAGGTCTTCTGCCAATGTTCAGTAGGTGTTCTGTAAGAGTTGTTCCACATGTAGATGTATTTTTGATGTATTTGTGGGGAGGGAGGTGATCTCCACGTTTTACTCCATTGTCAACTTGAAGGTCTGCCTGACTAGATGTTCTTAATTTAAGGGGAACAAATTTATCATCTCTCCCTTTATGATTACTGTGTTTTTTTGTCCTTTCCTACTCTGAGGTCATGAAAATATTTTCTAAAACTCTAAAAATTTACCTTTCCTTTATTAAATAATTTTTATATATGAGATAAAAGTTGAAATTCATTTTTAATTTTTAAAATTAAGCTAAAATTGATTCACAGTAAAACAAAAATATTACTTGTACAATTCAATACATCTTGAGAAATGTAACCAACACACCAAACAAGACGTTATAACATTTCCCTTATCCTGGAAATGTTCTTGTCCCCTCTAGGCAACCACCATCCCCACAGGCTTCTTTTACTCAATATATTTTAACTTACCCTTGTCTCACCTCTTCATTCCTTCCTGTAGATCAGAGTTTCCATCTAGTATCATTTCTACTCAGCCTCAGGACTTTCTGTTAGTATTTCTTACACTATTGGCTAACAGCAATAAATTCTCACAGCTTTATTTCATTAAAATATCTGTATTTTGCCCTCAGTTTTGAAGGTCATTTTTCCTGGATATAGAATTCTGGGTTGGCAGTTGTTTTCATTAAATATTTTTACTGATGACATTGAATTTTACCTAGTCTTATACTCCTGGAAAACAGTGGTTAAAGGAATCTCCCCAGTGTTCTGTGTTCAGGAAGATGGCTTACTACACAGAACACTCTTTCTCATATGACCTACGTAAGACTCATGAATATCCCCCTTTTACCTATGATAATGACAGTCATGGATCCTCCAAATTCCTGCTTTCTGCTTCATGAATGATTAAGTAAACTGTTTGTCCCCACTGATCAATCATAACAAAATGCTTGTTAACTAAACTTGGGTAAGATTCTCTCATTCCCCCGCATCTCTGTACCAACATATAGTCTCTTCTTAAGAGCTTGGGAAACAGGCTGGCTTCAGGGTAAATCATTATCTGATCATACCACTCTTCCATACACCCTGTTCTTTCTAGCCTGTTTACTCCTCTCTATAAAAGAAAAATCCTTTTTACCTGACCGTTGAGATGCTTGCAGATCTCATGGTCAAAGTATTCTCTCTATTGCAATAGTCTCTCCCTCCTCTCCTTGCAATAATCATTTTGAATAAAGTGTCTCCCTACTAAGTCCATATTTGTTTTTTACTTGACATTGTGTAGCAAACAACCGTGAAACTTAAGGCCTTTTAAAAGAAAATCATTTTATTATATTTCATGATTTTGTGGGTTGACTGGAATCATCTGGGTTGTTCTTCTGCTCCATGTGAAGTCAGACAGAGATACACTAGTCTGGGCTTGCAAATGGGTTGAAAAATCCAAGATAACTCACTTTCATGGCTGGCTGTTGTTGTTGGCTTTGTGCTGGGAGCTCAGCTGGGGCTGCTGACTGGAGTGTTTACACATGACCTCCATTTCAGCTTGGGTTTTTCACTGCATGGCAGCTGGGTTCTGAAGGGGAGCAAATGTTCCAGGAAAAGGAGGCACAACCTGCCAATCCTCTTAAAGGCTAGACCCAGAACTGGCACAGTGTCACGTCAAGCATATTGTATTGGCTAAGCAGGCACAGAGCCAGCACCCCTTCAAGGGTAATTGAAATAAACCCCATCTCTCCTTGAAGGGGGTGATAAAAATATGGCCATCTTCCATCCAACATACTTTCAACTACTTTAAAATATCTTTTCATTGTTTTCTGACCTCCATTGTTTATGATAAGAAACCAGACATCACGATTATCATTGTTCCTCTGTATGTATTTGTTTGCCCTCCCCCATGCCGTTTCTTTCAAGACTTTATCTTTCATTTTCAGCAATCTGACTATAACGTGCCTGGATGTGGTTTTCTTTATATTTATCCTGCTTGGGCTTCACTGAGCTTCTGGGATTGTAAGTTCCTGTTTTTCACCAATTTGGAAGGTTTTTCAGTCATTATTTCGATTTTTTTCTCCTTTTTTCTCCTATACTCACATGCTACTTGATTTGATGGAGAAGGGAAAGCCTCAGGCCTTGTTCATGGATTTAGGAGCACGGTAGTTGGTGTGGGTTGAAAATGGACTGCACTGCAGTGCAGCCTGACTAAGGCTGCACTGCAGTGCTGAAAGGTGATGATGAGGGAGGGAAATCTTCCCAGTGGGCAGAGCTTCAAGAAATGGACTTAAGCATCGATTAATTTAGAGAAAAGTTGACTGAAGAAAGTATATGCATGGACTCCCTGGCAATGGTAAATGGCTTGATTGGTTAGGCAGGGGCTTAGAGGAACATGATTAGAAATTCAGAGATGGAGAAGTCTGGGGAAGAAGCATGTGTATAAACCTATGGAAATGGGCCCAACCTGAATCTGTTTGTCTCATGTAAATACCTATTAGAGAAGACACACTTTGGGCATGGCATTGAACAATCAGCTGGATATTAGTCACCCAGTGATTGCACAGTGAGTCCATGAATGGAGTAGCTATGTTTTCTAGACTATAGTTTATTCATGGGCTAAAAAGCTTGGGTTCCCTCTCAGAGACTGATCGAGCTGATTGAGTCTGAGCTCATAGTATCATACCATCTGTTGAAGAGACATTAAACAGCCATTTGGTTTCAATCTGATTGCAATGAAACACTTCCAAACTGGAGGTGACAGCAATTTATCCTTACCAAAATGGATGCATAGTCTGGGGTTAAGTTATTTATTCCTATCTGCAATGCCTTAACCTACTATTTGAGGACTCAGACAATGTCTGTTTTACTGGCATAGGATCTCACATAATACCTCTATGGGCAATTGACCTGCTTAATAACAAAGAAGGGATAGTGGTGGGCATATGGCCATGTCATTCACTAGTCCTGCCATATATTTTAGCACGCTGAACCTTCCAAGCCTCACCGAAAATTGGAAAAACTCTTAAATGCACACTTACATGCTTAAATGCAACACCTTGTGGGGCTGGAGTGCTGTTCTCTAAGATGTGGTATTTGAATCAACAGCCACTGTGTGCTGTTGTGCTCTGAGAGGTGGAGAATTCAAGGGTTGGTAGTAGGAGTGGTCCCTCTCATTACCACTTTCAGGGACCTTTTGAGAACAAACTGTGCACCCTTTCTTCACTGATGTTAACCAAGAATGCTAACAACAGAGACCTGGTTGAGGCAAACAATGTGTTTACTTGATGTTTGTTAGGATTGCAGCCCAGGAGACAGAGACCCAAGAAGCACTTGAATTGTGCTCTGCTGGACTAAAAAATGGGGGAGGTTTGTAAAGGCAAAAAAACGCAGGAATTAGGTTTGTCAAGAATTAGGATTGGAGCTGGCAAGAAGTAAGGGTGTTTGTTAAGAAAGGATCAGTTGGGGTCTGAAATAATTACGTAGTTGAAAATGGTGGGGGCAAGGACTTGGAGACTACAAGGTTGCAGCTAGCAGCTGTTAGCAGATATTGTTTTGAAAAAGGCCTGGTGGTGTCCTTGAGTTTGATACAGTTCAGAGAAAATTCAAGTTCTCAGTAATTTTGGAATGTGTCTGAAACCGTATCCACAATGGCCACTCAGCTTCATTTTGAATGCCTGAACCACAGTTACTCCATTTTTATTTTATTTTATTTTTGGTACGTGGGCCTCCCACTGTTGTGGCCTCTCCCATTGCGGAGCACAGGCTCCAGACGCGCAGGCTCAGCGTCCATGGCTCACGGGCCCAGCTGCTCCGCGACATGTGGTATCTTTCCAGACCGTGTCCCCTGCATCAGCAGGCAGACCCTCAACCACTGCGCCACCAGGGAAGTCCTTTATTCTACTTCTGATCCTTCAGTTCGAGTCCACTGAACTGAGTATATATTCTGTTGCTAATTACTCTGTTTCAATTACTCTTGCATTAGAGTTTATACTAATTTCATAAGGATTTATGGATTTATTTCATCCTTTGTGAGTGAAAAATGGACTATTCTGCAAGAACGCTGGAGAACTACTGCAGCCCTCCTGCCTATTCTCCTATTGGTACACCTGTGTTCTGGTCAGGCCCCTGTCTTCCATTTCACACGTTGGGTTTTTCTAATAAGGTACTGATCTTGAGTGGCAATGGGTGTGGGCTCCTATTTGCTGCATTGTCATGGATTTAAACATAATTATTAGCTCTGTATGTCTTGGGTAGATAAAGAAAAACCTCTCAATCCCATAGCCATTGCCAAAAAGCAGGAGGATCTGTAGCACTAGAATTGCATGACTGATTTTTCAATTGCATTAGTTTCTCCTGCTTTAAATCTGTTTCAGAGGTACAAGAAAACCTTACCAAAATATATGTCTTACATGTTTATTAGTTTGCTAGAGCTGCCATAACAGCTCTACAGCCACAGAATGGGTAGTTTAAACAACAGAAATTTGTTTTCTCACAGTTCTGGAAGCTAGAATTCTAAGATCAAGGTTTCGTTTGGCAGATTTGGTTTTCCCTGAGGCTTCTTTTCTTGGCTTGTAGATGACCACCTTCTTGCTTTGTCCTCACATGACCTTTTCTCTGTGTGCATTCATCCCCCGTATCTCCATCACTTCTTATAAGGATACCAGCTTTACTGGATTATGGCCCACCCATATGACCCTGTTTAACCTTATTTATCCCTATAAAAACCCTGTCTCCAAATACAGTGACATTCTACAGTTTTGGTGGTTTATAAGTTCAACATATGAATTTTGGAGGACACAGTTCAGTCTATAACACCACGGCCAGTGGAAATATCATAATGCTCTATTTAAAGGAGCCAATATGTGTAAGGTGTCCAGAACAGTTCCCAGCACATAATTAGGGCTCAGTCATTACTGGTGGTGAGAGTTACTATTACTGTTCATGTTGTGGCAGTGATTATTTTTATTAATTATTACTAGCATTTAGCAAACTAAGGCCATACAAATATCAACCTAAGGTAAAACTCTTTTTTACAACCATGCGTCGTTAGCCTCCAAGCAATAGCTGTCTTATTTGAGGTGCTATTTAATATTACAAAACCCAAGCCAGTGGAAGGATTTGGACAGAGTAGAAGAGGCAGTTTGGAAAAAGTGAAGGCTTTGGAATAAGAAGACCCGTGTTCAAACTCCAACTCTGCAAAACACTGGCAGAGTCACTTGAAGCAAATCCTTTAACTTCCCTACCTCTCATTCTCTGCATCTAAAAAACAAAATAACTAGTTTGTATTTGTATTACAAAGATCAAGGAAGATAACATATTTGGAATTTTGGAAGGGCAATAATTTTATGTGTCAACTTGCTTGGGTAAAGGAGCGCCTGCATAGCTGGTAAAGCATTATTTCTAGGTGTGTCTGTGAGGGTGTTTTAGGAAGAGATTAGTATTTGCATCAGTAGACTTAGTAAAGAAGATCACCCTCACCAATAGGGGTGGGCATCACCTAATCTGTTAGGGTCTGACTAGAACAAAAAGGTGGAGGAAAGGTGAACTTGCTCTTTGCTTGAGCTGGGACATCCATTTTCACCTGACCTCAGACATCAGTGCTCTTGGTTTAGACTTGGACTGGGACTTACACCATTCGCTCCCTTGGTTCTCACACCTTAGAGTTTGGACTGGAACTGCACCACTGGATTTCCTGGGCCTCCAGCTTGCAGATGGCAGATTATGGGACTTCTCAGGCTCCATAATTGTGTGAACCAATCCCTCATAATAAATCTCTTTCTGTTTATCTCTATATATCGTATTGATTCTGTTTCTCTGGAGAACCCTGACTAGCAAAACAGCTTTGTCCTGAACCATAATTCTAACCATTGTTCAGTGCTAAAAGCAATGCAGATGTCAGATGAACACCCATTTTACCAAAAATAGAAAAAAACTACAATTGTGAAAAAATTGGCATCACCATCTTGACTCTTTTAGACATTGTAATTAGGAAGCAAGAGACTTTTCACTTATATTATATGTTTATAGACACTTTTCCCTGAAGGGAAAATACTTTAATCATAAGGAAGGTAAACATGAAAGAGTGAAACAAACTCCATAAATGCTTAGACCTGGGAGGGATGATAGAGGTTGTCTAATTCTACTATCTTATTTTTGCAGGTGAAGGCAGTGAGGCCACAAAAAAGGAAGAAATTTGTCCAAGGTCACACAGTGAATTTGTGGCAGAATTGAGTCTGAAGTCCATTTTTCCTGGCTTTAAATTTACTGTTCTTTCTATAAAGTCACACTGTTTCTCTCTAGCTTTCACTAGTTACAGGCCTGAATATAATGGCCAAGAAGATACTTTTGTTAGGATAATGTGTTTTATCTGTATACTGAATTTGTAATCCGTGACTTGGTGCAATTTGAGGTTTCACTGATCTGTCACGGTAGCATTTGGGTACCTTTCCTATAAGAGTGAAGTGTAGATGACCTTTAGGCATTTGGTAGCATGGATTCACTTCCTCGACATGACAGCTCATCTGATGCTGGATCTAAGGGAAAGGGAAGCAGGGACCCAAGGAAGGGTTTTAAAGCCTTGAGACAAAGATTGATCATGGCTTGCATGGATTGCTATATTCATAAGAGTGGGGATGGATGTCTGAATATATAGGAGGTCTTCATTTCTAGGTAGCTGGGACTCAATACAGGGACCCTTGATTCAAACAGGGAGTTAGGAAAAGAGGTGGCAGGGTCTCTGACAGAAGCTTCAAGAAGTTTTAAATTTGACGTGAGCCCACATCCAGTGGTTTTTTATAGGTATCCCTGGGCTCCTTGTTAAAATGGAAAGACAGCTAAATATCTTTTTGCTTGAGAATTACTGTGAAGGTTCTTTTGATGTTTCTAGGCACTTGCTATCCAGAGTTATAGACACTGTGAATATTTTATAAGATAGCCACAGATATTAATAGCATTTGGGAGGCTTTCATAATATGCACTTTTAGCAAAAAGTATTATTTTCCATGTCGCACTATTGTTTGCAGATTTTCTTATTATTTATGTATATTGAAAACAGAAAAAAATGAATGGCATCCAACAGAAACTATCTTACCTATGGAGCACTAGGACTTTTGTACTTATTTTTTCTTCCTTTTAAGCACACTCCTTTGAAGTACAAAAGGCTAGAGAACCTAAAGAACAAAGGAATGATGTCAGTAACTAAGGATGGATAATGTCCTGTTAGAACCAACCCGTGACTCCTGATGCTTACTTAAATTGGCAAACATTAAATGGAAAGTTCTGTAAATTTAATGGGCATTAGAATTGCCTGGGACTTTATAAAATGCTGATTTCAAGGTTCCTTCTCAAGAGAGCCTGGATAGCATCCCTTGGATTGAGCTCAGAAATCTGCATTTTGTTTCATTTCATTTTTTCTACTTAAAACTTTTAAAATTATATCTATTATGATTATAAAGAAAAGTATGAATAAGCACCAAGAGTACCAGAATTATTTTTTTTACATTTTAATTATTTATTTAATTTTTGGCTGTGTTGGGTCTTTGTTGCTGTGTGTGGGCTTTCTCAAGCTGTGGTGAGCGGGGGCTGCTCTTCCTTGCAGTGCATGGTCTTCTCATTGCCGTGGCTTCTCTTGTTGTGGAGCACAGGCTCTAGGCATGCAAGCTTCAATAGTTGCAGCGCATGGGCTCAGTAGTTGTGGCACACGGTCTTAGTTGCTCCGGGGCATGTGGGATCTTCCCAGACCAGGGATCAAACCCGTGTCCCCTGCATTGGCAGGTGGGTTCTTAACCACTGCACCAGCAGGGAAGTCTTTAACATTTCTATTGAAGTGTAGTTGATTTACAATGTGGTATTAGTTTCAGGTGTACAGCAAAAGTGATTCAGTTATACATTTATATATAAACACACACACACACACACACACACACACACACACACACACACACATATATATATATATATTCTTTTTCAGATTCTTTTCCATTATACGTTATTACAAGATACTGAGTATAGCTCCCTGTGCTGTACAGTAGGTCCTTGTTGGTAGAAATCTGCATTTTAAGTAATTGTTTAAGATGATTCTGATGATGGTGGCCTAAATAATACTCCTGCTAACAGTGGGATGCCTCTAATTCCTTCACTCCAGCAAGAAATCTCAAAGACTTATAAATCATAGAATTTCAAAAATACAATGTACCTTATGAATTATCTCACTAGTCCAACTGTCATCTCTTTTTAAGGTCTGTCCAGAACATCCCCGTTGGAAATTGCTTTGTTTTACAAAGTTTCTTTTTGTAATGAACCAAAGTCTTTCTCCATGTGCCTTATAGTCACTGTCTTTCTACTTTTTTTTTTTACATCTTTACTGCAGTATAATTGCTTTACAATGGTGTGTTAGTTTCTGCATTATAACAAAGTAAATCAGTTATACATATACATATGTTCCCATATCTCTTCCCCCTTGCGTCTCGCTCCAACCCACCCTCCCTATCCCACACCTCTAGGTGTTCACAAATAACCGAGCTGATCTCCCTGTGCTGTGCGGCTGCTTCCCACCAGCTATCTATTTTATGTTTGGTAGTGTATATATATCCATGCCACTCTCGCTTTGTCACAGCTTACACTTACCCCTCCCCATATCCTCAAGTCCATTCTCTAGTAGGTCTGTGTCTTAATTCCTGTCTTACCCCTAGGTTCTTCATCACATTTTTTTTCTAAAATTCCATATATATATGTTAGCATATGGTATTTGTCTTTCTCTTTCTGACTTACTTCACTCTGTATGACAGACTCTAGGTCCATCCACCTCATTACAAATAGCTCAATTACGTTTCTTTTTATGGCAGAGTAATATTCCATTGTATATATGTGCCACATCTTCTTTATCCATTCATCCGATGATGAACACTTAGTTTGTTTCCATTTCCGGGCTATTGTAAATAGAGCTTATAATGAACATTTTGGTACATGACTCTTTTTGAATTATGTCTTTCTCAGGTTATATGCCCAGTTGTGGGATTGCTGGGTCATATGGTGGTTCTATTTGTAGTTTTTTAAAGGAAGCTCCATACTGTTCTCCATAGTGGCTGTAACAATTCACATTCTCACCAGCAGTGCAAGAGTGTTCCCTTTTCTCCACACCCTCTCCACCATTTATTGTTTCAAGATTTTTTGATGATGGCCATTCTGACTGGTGTGAGATGATATCTCATTGTAGTTTTGATTTGCATTTCTCTAATGATTAATGATGTTGAGCATTCTTTCATGTGTTTGTTGGCAGTCTGTATATCTTCTTTGGAGAAATGTCTATTTAGGTCTTCTGCCCATTTTTGGATTGGGTTGTTTGTTTTTTTTGTTATTGAGCTGCATAAGCTGTCTATAAATTTTGGAGATTAATCCTGTGTCAGTTGCTTCATTTGCAAATATTTTCTCCCATTCTGAGGGTTGTCTTTTGCTCTTGTTTATGGTTTCCTTTGCTATGCAAAAGGTTTGTAGTTTCACTAGGTCCCATTTGTTTATTTTTGTTTTTATTTCCATTTCTGTAGAAGGTGGGTCAAAAAAGATCTTGTGTGATTTATGTCATAGGGTGTTCTGACTATGTTTTCCTCTAAGAGTTTGATAGTTTCTGGTCTTACATTTAGGTCTTTAATACATTTTGAGCTTATTTTTGTGTATGGTGTTAGGGAATGATCTAATCTCATACATTTACATGTACATGTCCAGTTTTCCCAGCACCACTTATTGAAGAGGCTGTCCTTTCTGCACTGTACATTCTGGCCGCCTTTATCAAAGATAAGTTGACCATATGTGCGTGGGTTTATCTCTGGGCTTTCTATCCTGTTCTATTGATCTATCTTTCTGTTTTTGTGCCAGTACCATAGTGTCTTGATTACTGTAGCTTAGTAGTATAGTCTGAAGTCAGGGAGCCTGATTCCTCCAGCTCCTTTTTTCGTTCTCAAGATTGCTTTGGCTATTCAAGGTCTTTTGTGTTTCCATACAAATTGTGACATTTTTTGCTCTAGTTCTGTGAAAAATGCCAGTGGTAGTTTGATAGGGATTGCATTGAATCTGTAGATTGCTTTGGGTAGTAGAGTCATTTTCACAACGTTGATTCTTCCAATCCAAGAACATGGTATATCTCTTGATCTATTTGTATCATCTTTAATTTCTTTCATCAGTGTCTTATAATTTTCTGCATACAGGTCTTTTGTCTCCTTAGGTAGGTGTATTCCTAGATATTTTATTCTTTTTGTTGCAATGGTAGATGGGAGTGTTTTCTTGATTTCACTTTCAGATTTTTCATCATTAGCGTATAGGAATGCTAGAGATTTCTGTGCATTAATTTTGTATCCTGCTACTTTACCAAATTGATTGATTAACTCTAGTAGTTTTCTGGTAGCATCTTTAGGATTCTCTATGTATAGGATCATGTCATCTGAAAACAGTGACAGCTTTACTTCTTCTTTTCTGATTTGGATTCTTTTTATTTCCTTTTCTTCTCTGATTGCTGTGGCTAAAACTTCCAAAACTATGTTGAATAAGAGTGGTGAGAGTGGGCAACCTTGTCTTGTTCCTGATCTTAGCGTAAATGCTTTCAGTTTTTCACCATTGAGGACGATGTTGGCTGTGGGTTTGTCATATATGGCCTTTATTATGTTGAGGAAAGTTCCCTCTATGCCTACTTTCTGGAGGGTTTTTATCATAAATGGGTGTTGAATTTTGTCAATTGCTTTCTCTACATGTATTGAGTTGATCATATGGTTTTTCTCCTTCAATTTGTTAATATGGTGTATCACACTGATGGATTTGCGTATATTTAAGAATCCTTGCATTCCTGGAATAAACCCCACTTGATCATGGTGTATGATCCTTTTAATGTGCTGTTAGATTCTGTTTTCTAGTATTTTGTTGAGGATTTTGCATCTGTGTCCACCAGGGATATTGTCCTGTAATTTTCTTTCTTTGTGACATCCTTGTCTGGTTTTGTTATCAAGGTGATGGTGACCTCGTTGAATGAGTTTGGGAGTGTTCCCCCCACTGCTATACTTTGGAAGAGTTTGAGAAGGATAGGTGTTAGCTCTCCTCTATGTGTTTGATAGAATTAGCCTGTGATGTCATCTCGTCCTGGGCTTTTTTTTGTTGGAAGTTTTTAAATCACAGTTTCAATTTCAGTGCTTGTGATTGGTCTGTTCATATTTTCTACTTCTTCCTGATTCAGTGTTGGCAGGTTGTGCATTTCTAAGAATTTGTCCATTTCTTCCAGGTTGTCCATTTTATTGGCATAGAGTTGCTTGTAGTAATCTTTCATGATCTTTTGTATTTCTGCAGTGCCAGTTGTTACTTCTTTTTCATTCCTAATTCTATTGATTTGAGTCTTCTCCCTTTTTTTCATGATGAGTCTGGCTAATGGTTTATCAATTTTGTTTATCTTCTCAATGAACCAGCTTTTCATTTTATTGATATTTGCTATCATTTCCTTCATTTCTTTTTCATTCATTTCTGATATGATCTTTACGATTTCTTTCCTTCTGCTAACTTTGGGGTTTTTTTTTTTGCTTTAGGTGCAAAGTTAGGTTGTTTATTCAAGATGTTTCCTGTTTCTTCAGGTATGATTGTATTGCTATAAACTTCCTTCTTAGAACTGCTTTTGCTGCATCCAATAAGTTTGGGGTCGTCGTGTCTCCATTGTCATTTGTTTCTAGTTATTTTTTGAATTCCTCTTTGGTTTTTTCAGTGATCACTTCGTTATTAAGTAGTGTATTGTTTAGCCTCCATGTGTTTGTATTTTTTACAGATCTTTTCCTGTAATTGATATCTAGTCTCATGGCATTGTGCTCGGAAAAGATACTGGATACAATTTCAATTTTCTTAAATTTACCAATGCTTGATTTGTGACCCAAGATATGATCTATCCTGGAGAATGTTCCATGAGTACTTGAGTAAATTGCATATTCTGTTGTTTTTGGATGGAATGTCATATACATATCAGTCACGTCCATCTGGTTTAATATAACATTTAAAGCTTGTGTTTCCTTATTTATTTTCATTTTGGATGATCTGTCCATTGGTGAAAGTGGGGTGTTAAAGTCCCCTACTATGAATGTGTTACTGTAGATTTCCCCTTTTATGGCTGTTAGTATTTGCCTTATGTATTGAGGTGCTCCTATGTTGGGTGCATAAATATTTACAATTGTTATATCTTCTTCTTGGATCAATCCCTTGATCATTATGTAGTGCCCTTCTTTGTCTCTTCTAATAATCTTTATTTTAAAGTCTATTTTGTCTTATTTGAGAATTGCTACTCCAACTTTCTTTTGGATTCCATTTGCATGGAATATCTTTTTCCATCCCCTTACTTTCAGTCTGTATGTGTCTCTAGGTCTGAAGTGGGTCTCTTGTAGACAGCATATATATGGGTCTTGTTGTTGTATCCATTCAGCCAGTCTGTGTCTTTTGGTGGGAACATTTAATGCATTTACGTTTAAGGTAATTATCAATATGTATGTTCCTATTCCCATTTTCTTAATTGTTTTGGGTTTGTTATTGTAGGTCTTTTCCTTCTCTTGTGTTTCTTGCCTAGAGAAGTTCCTTTAGCATTTGTTGTAAAGCTGGTTTGTTGGTGCTGAACTCTTTCAGGTTTTGCTTGTCTGTAAATGTTTTAATTTCTCCATCAAATCTGAATGAGATCCTTGCTGGGTATAGTAATCTTGGTTGCAGGGTTTTCTCCTTCATCACTTTAAATATGTCTTGCCAGTCCCTTCTGGCTTGCAGAGATCCTGCTGAAAGATCAGCTGTTAACCTTATGGGGATTCCCTTGTGTGTTATTTGTTGTTTTTCCCTTGCTGCTTTTAATATGTTTTCTTTGTATTTAATTTTTGACAGTTTGATTGATATGTGTCTTGGAGTATTTCTCCTTGGATTTATCCGATATGGGACTCTCTGTGCTTCCTGGACTTGATTAACTTATCCTTTCCCATATTAGGGAAGTTTTCAACTATAGTCTCTTCAAATACTTTCTCAGTCCCTTTCTTTTTCTCTTCTTATTCTGGAACACCTTTAATTCAAATGTTTGTGTGTTTAATGTTGTCCCAGAGGTCTCTGAGACTGTCCTCAGTTATTTTCATTCCTTTTTCTTTATTCAGCTCTGCAGTAGTTATTTCCACTATTTTATCTTCCAGGTCACTTATCTGTTCTTCTGCCTCAGTTATTCTGCTATTCATCCCATCTAGAGTATTGTTATTTTCATTTATTGTATTATTCATTGCTGCTTGTTTCATCTTTAGTTCTTCTAGGTCCTTGTTAAATGTTTCTTGCATTTTGTCTATTCTATTTCCAAGATTTTGGATCATCTTTACTATCATTATTCTGAATACTTTTCCAGGTAGACTGCCTATTTCCTCTTCATCTGTTAGGTCTGGTGGGTTTTTACCTTGCTCCTTCATCTGCTGTGTGTTTTTCTGTCTTCTCATTTTGCTTATCTTACTGTGTTTGGAGTCTCCATTTTTCAGACTGCAGGTTCACAGTTCCCCTTGTTTTTGGTGTCTGTCCCCACTGGCTAAAGTTGTTTCAGTGGGTTGTGTAGGCTTCCTCGTGGAGTGGACTGGTGCCTGTGTTCTGGTGGATGAGGCTGGATCCTGTCTTTATGGTGGGCAGGTCCATTTCTGGTTGTGTGTTTTGGGGTGTCTGTTGACTTATTATGATTTTAGGCAGCCTCTCTGATAGTGGGTGGGGTTGTGTTCCTGTCTTGCTAGTATTTGGCATAGGGTGTCCAGCACTGTAGCTTGCTGGTCGTTAAGTGAAGTTGGGTGCTGGTGTTGAGATGGAGATCTCTGGAGATTTTCGCCATTTGATATTATGTGGAGCTGGGAGGTCTCTTGTGGACCAGTGTCCTGAAGTTGGCTCTCCCACCTCAGAGGCACAGCACTGACTCCTGGCTGCAGCACAAAGAGCCTTTCATCCACACAGCTCAGAATAAAAGGGAGAAAAAGTATAAAGAAATAAAGAAAGAAAGGAAGAAAGAAAGAAAGAAAGAAAGGAAGGAAGAAAAGAAAGAAAGAAAGAAAGGAAAGAGGGAGGGTGGAAGGAGGGAAGGAAGGAAAGAAAGAAAGGAAGAAAGAAGATAAAAGAAAATAAAATAAAGTAAGATAAAATAAAGTTATAAAAAATAAGTATTAAGAAAAAAATTTAAAAAAAAAAGAAAAAACAAACCAAACAAAAACTGGACGGATAGAACCCTAGGACAAATGGTGGAAGCAAAGCTACACAGACAAAATCTCACACAGAAGCATCCACATGCACACTCACAAAAAGAGGAAAAGGGGAAAAAATAATGTCTTGCCCTCAAAGTCCACCTCCTCAATTTGGGATGATTTGTTGTCTATTCAGGTATTCCACAGATTCAGGGTATATCAAGCTGATTGTTGAGCTTTAATCCACTGCTTCGGAGGCTGCTGGGAGAGATTTCTCTTTCTCTTCTTTGTTCTCACAGTTCCCAGATTTGGCCCTGCCTCTGTGTGTAGGTCGCTGGAGGGCGTCTGTTCTTTTCTCAGACAGGACGGAGTTAAAGGAGCAGCTGCTTCGGGGACTCTGGCTCACTCAGGCCGGGGCAGGGAGGGGTATGGAGTGTGGGGCGAGCCTGCGGCAGCAGAGGCCAGTGTGACGTTGCACCAGCTGGAAGCACGCCATGCTGCGTTCTCCCGGGGAAGTTGTCCCTGGATCCCGGAACCCTGGCAGTGGTGGGGTACACAGGCTCACCGGAAGGAGGGCATGGATAGTGACACAGGCTTCTTGTTGGCTGCAGCAGCAGCCTTAGTGTCTAATGCCCGTCTCTGGGGTCCACACTGTTAGCCGTGGGTCGCACCCTTCTCTGGAGCTCCTTTAAGCAGTGCTCTTAATCCCCTCTCCTCGCACACCAGGAAACAAAGAGGGAAGAAAAAGTCTCTTGCCTCTTTGGCAGGTCCAGACTTTTCCCCGGACTCCCTCCTGGCCATCCGTGGTGCACTAATCCCCTTCAGGCTGTGTTCACACCGCCAACCCCAGTCCTCTCCCTGCACTCCGACCGAAGCCCGAGCCTCCGCTCCCAGCCCCGCCCACCTCAGCAGGTGGGAAGACAAGCCTCTCGGTCTGGTGAGTGCCGGTCGGCACCGATCCTCTGTGTGGGAATCTCTCCGCTTTGCCCTCCGCACCCCTGTTGCTGTGCTGTCCTCTGCGGCTCCGAAGCTCCCCCTCTCTGCCACCCGCGGTCTCCGCCCGTGAAGTTGCTTCCAGTGTGTGGAAACCTTTCCTCCTTCACAGCTCCCTCCCACTGGTGCAAGTCCCATCCCTATACTTTTGTCTCTGTTCATTCTTTTTTCTTTAGCCCTACCCAGATACGTGGGGAGTTTCTTGCCTTTTGGGAGGTCTGAGGTCTTCTGCCAGCTTTCAGTAGGTGTTCTGTAGGAGTTGTTCCACGTGTAGATGTATTTCTGGTGTATCTGTGGGGAGGAAGTTGATTTCCACGTCTTACTCTTCTGCTACCTTCCCCTCGTCCTTCTGTCTTTCTACTTTTAAGACTGTGTGTAAAATGTTCTGTTCTTTTTTCATGTATTAGAAGATAATCTTCCATACCCCTTTGACACTTTCATTCCCTGTGCAAAACATTCCAAGTTGTAAAGCATTCAGAATTTTTACCATTATATCACATTTCAAGACATGAAAAATAGTTTAGCAGGTATTTCTTCTGGTTGCTCCAAGCCTGCATGTCCATTTGGGATGCAAGATAATTTTTTTTAATGAACTAGTTATTCAATTGCTGTGCCTGTGCTAGTTGAATTGCCTCTAACTGCCTTAGTCCAAGCCCTTCCTTATAGGTCAAGTTGGACAGTGCAATTATGAGATACATTTCACCAATTTCCATTTCACCCATTTTCCTAAAGAGGTATTTTCCAAGTGTTGATGAGATACTCCTGATGTGTCTGGCTATAATGTGTCAAGCACTGTGTTTGGTGTCACTGTTGTGTTGTCAGTTGCAGTGATAGACAATTAGGATATCTCACTCCCTAATTCCCCTGTGGAGTGGCCTTCTTAACTGATTCCCTCTGCATTTCTTTTAAGTTAGAGGGAGGAGTAAAAAGGACAAGGAGCACCTTTATTTGTGTTATTTCTTCTAAGAAGTTATTTCCTTTGCTTTTATTCCAGAGAACTAGGTCCCTCAGGTTTTAAGAAACTTAGGTCAGAGTTGTTATGAGATTCTTCCCAAAAGGACTGGGACATGATAAGCAGGACCAGAGGCATAGATAGAAGACAGATGGAGTAGAGAAGATGGGAACATATTTCAGATAAAGCATATAGTGAAAAAAATCAGGAAGTCAGCCTACATGATTGTGTGATGGGAAGTGTATGCATGTGTGTGTATGTGGTGGGGGAGGGTCACAATTCAAGGACCTCAACCTAGAATACTACGTTCACTTTAGTGGACAACAGAAGGTAAATAACACACACAGTAGAGATAGGGAACTCTTCTCAAATGTCTGGCAAAAATGATTAAACTTTATGCTGAGGCAATGTGGACTTAATATGCTGATGCCCCATCTAACATCCTGAGAATGAGCTCATCACATGACTGCCGACAGTTTAGGAAAACCCAACTAGAAGTTAATGTGGCATAAATTTAGTTACTTAGTCTGGTATTATCCTCTGTTGAAGGAAAGTTAGGGGTCAGCTTCTCTGATAGAGAGAATATTGACAAGAAGACAAATATGACCTGTGTCTCATCTAAATTAGGACATTCTAATTTGGAAGATAAGCTCAGGGGAAAAGAGCATCTGAGACACTGACATTAATATTAGCAGAGCCATATATAAAAATACCACAGAAATTGGGATATGTACAACAATTATGGTAAAACTAAACCCAGATTAGATATCTGTTATTCAATCTTCACTGGTAGCATAAGTTCCTATGACTTGCATATAAGTGAGTATGTGTGTTAAAAAACTGTAATATATGTGTATATTGCTTTAAAAAGATTTGCTCCTAGAAAGCAGTAGTCTGTCTTTATAGATTGATGTCATATTTAAATAATATTTAAATCAATAAGGGAATTTTAATAATATTCTGTGAGCCAGCAAGATTAGTGGTATAAGTAAAAAAAAAAAAAAAAGAAAAGAAAAGAAAAAGAAAAGGCTATCAGAAACTCCATTAATTCAAATAGAGTTTCCAGATTAGGAGAGGTGATAGTTCAGTGGACTCTGCACTAATATGATCACACACATTGTATTGTGTTAAATTCTAATCACAGCCTTTTAAAAAGGAAATAGACAAGAACAAGTTCTAATGTAAGAAAATTACTATGTGTTAAGAAAGGCCTGAATGTAACTTCATACAGAAAGGATAATTATTTTAAAGTTTAAATAGCTGTAACATGAAAGTGAGACTGCATTTTCATGTTTTCTTGCAGCTAGACTTAAGGCTAAATAGTGAAATTTAGGAAGGGAGTTTCTAGCTCAATATAGAAAGAGTATTATAAAAGCCAATACTTTCTAATACAGAGTAATCTAATGTAATGTCTGGATGATTATATATCTATGATATTACAGAAAGGATTCCTATGCAAAATTTCATGGGAGATAGAATTAGAAACCCTCAATGTCCTTTTTTATTTTATATTTTTTTATACATTCTCTTATATATTCTATTATACATATTATTCTTTAATATTTATAACAGTAGCTTGAATCTTTCAATAAAAAGATAAAATTCATGGGAGCAAAACAAATGAAAATATTTGTTTTTACTACTACTTAAAGTTGTATGTAACTATAATATTTACTTATACTGGTATCAAAAATTAATAGAGTTCAGCATCTGAACAAAGTTATTATGAAAACCATATAATACTATGTTATAAAATCCTGCAGCCTGTGCAACAAAAACCACATTCACAGAAAGATAGACAAGATGAAAAGGCAGAGGGCTAGGTACCAGATGAAGGAACAAGATAAAACCCCAGAAACACAACTAAATGAAGTGGAGATAGGAAACCTTCCAGAAAAAGAATTCAGAATAATGATGGTGAAGAAGATCCAGGACTTCAGAAGAAGAATGGAGACAAAGAATGAGAAGATGCAAGAAATATTTAACAAAGATCTAGAAGAATTGAAGAACAAACAAACAGAGATGAACAACACAATAAATGAAATGAAAACTACAGTAGAAGGAATCAATAGAAGAATAACTGAGGCAGAAGAATGGATAAGTGACCTGGAAGACAGAATGGTGGAATTCACGGCTGTGGAAGAGAATAAAGAAAAAAGAATGAAAAGACAAGAAGACAGCCTAAGAGACCTCGGAGACAACATTAAACAAAACAACATCCACATTATAGGGGTTCCAGAAGGAGAAGAGAGAGAAAGGACCTGAGAAAATATTTGAAGAAATGATAGTCGAAACTTCACTAACATGGGAAAGGAAAAAGCCACCCAAGTCCAGGAAGTGCAGAGAGCCCCATACAGGATAAACCCAAGGAGAAACATGCCGAGATACATAGTAATCAAATTGGCAAAAATTAAAGACAAAGAAAAATTATTGAAAGCAACAAGGGAAAAATGACAAATAAAATACAAGGGAACTCCCATAAGGTTAACAGCTGATTTCTCAGCAGAAACTCTACAAGACAGAAGGGAGTGGCATGATATACTTAAAGTGATGAAAGGGAAGAACTTACAACCAAGATTACTCTACCCAGCAAGGATCTCATTCAGATTCGATGGAGAAATCAAAAGCTTTACAGACAAGCAAAAGCAAAGAGCACCAACAAACCAGCTTTACAACAAATGCTAAAGGAACTTCTCTAAGTGGGAAACAGAAGAGAAGAAAAGGACCTACAAAAACAAAGCCAAAACAATTAAGAAAATGGTAAGAGGAACATACATATCGATAATTACCTTAAATTGAATGGATGAAATGCTCCAACCAAAAGACACAGTTTTGCTGAATGGATACAAAAGCAAGACCCATATACATGCTGTCTACAAGAGACCCACTTCAGACCTAGGGACACATTCAGACTGAAAGTGAGGGGATGGAAAAAGATATTCCAGGCAAATGGAAATCAAAAGAAAGCTGGAGTAGCAATACTCATATCAGATACAATAGACTTTAAAATAAAGAATGTTGCAAGAGATAAGGAAGGACAGTACATACTGATCAATGGATCAATCCAAGAAGATACAACAACTATAAATATAGATGCAGGCAACATAGGAGCACCTCAATACATAAGGCAAATGCTAACAGCTATAAAAGAGGAAATCTACAGTAACACAATAATAGTGGGGTACTTTAACACCTCACTTACAGCAATGGACAGATAACTGAAACAGAAGCTTTAAATGCCACATTAAGCCAGATAGATTTAATTGATATTTATAGAACATTGCATCCCAAAACAGCAGATTACACTTTCTTCTCAAGTGCGCATGGAATATTCTCCAGGATAGATCACATCTTGGGTCACAAATCAAGCCTCAGTAAATTTAAGAAAATTGAAATCATATCAAGCATCTTTTCTGACCACAACACTATGAGAATAGAAATGAATTACAGGGGAAAAACACAAACACAGGTAGACTAAACAATATGATACTAAATAACAAAGTGATCACTGAAGAAATCAAAGAGGAAATCAAAAAATACCTAGAAACAAATGTTAGTGAAAACACAATGATTCAAAACCTATGTGATGCAGCAAAAGCAGTTCTAAGAGGGAAGTTTCTAGCTATAGAAGTCTACCTCAAGAAACAAGAAAACTCTCAAATAAACAATCTAAGCTTACACCTAAAGGAACTAGAGAAAGAAGAACAAGCAAAACCCAATGTTAGCAGAAAGAAAGAAATCTTAAAGATTAGAGCAGAAATAAACAAATAAAGATTAGAGCAGAAATAAATGAAATAGAAACAAAGAAAACAATAACAAAGATCAATAAAACTAAAAGCTGGTTCTTTGAGAAGATGAACAAAATTGTTAAACCATTAGCCAGTCTCATCAAGAAAAAGAGAGAAAGGGCTCAAATCAATAAAGTTAGAAATGAAAAAGGAGAAGTTACAACAGACACTGAAGAAATACAAAACATCCTAAGAGACTACTACAAGGAACTCTATGCCAATAAAGTGGACAATCTGGAAGAAATGGACAAATTCTTAGAAAGGTACAACCTTCCAAGACTGAATCAGGAAGAAATAGAAAATATGAACAGACCAACCACAAGTAATGAAATTGAAAAGGTGATTTAAAATCTTCCAACAAACAAAAGTCCAGGACCAGATTGCTTCACAGGTGAATTCTGTCAGACATTTAGAGAAGAGCTAACAACCAGCCTTCTCAACTCTTCCAAAAAATTCCAGTAGGAAGGAACACTCCCAAACTCCTTCTATGAGGCCATCATCACCCTGATACCAAAACCAGACAAAGATACAACAAAAAAAAAAGAATAATACAGAGCAATATCACTGATGAATATAGATACAAAGATCCTCAACAAAATACTAGCAAACACAATCCAACAACACATTAAAAGGATCATACACCATGACAAAGTGGGATTTATCCCAGGGATGCAAGGATCCTTCAACATAAGCTAATCACTCAATGTGATACACCATATTAACAAATTGAAGAAGGAAACCATATGATCATCTCAATAGATGCAGAAAAAGCTTTTGACAAAATTCAACACCCATTTATGATAAAAACACTCCAGAAAGTGGGCATAGAGGGAACCTACCTCAACATAATCAAGACCATACATGACAAGCCCATAGCCAACATCATTCTCAATGGTGAAAAACTAAAAGCACTTCCTCTAAAATCAGGAAGAAGGCAAGGATGTTGACTCTCACCACTCTTATTCAACATAGATTTGGAAGTCCAAGTCATGGCAATCAGAGAAGAAAAAGAAATAAAAGGAATACAAATTGGAAAAGAAGAATTAAAACTGTCACTGTTTGCAGATGACATACTATACATAGAGAATCCTAAAGAGGCCAATACAAAACTACTAGAGCTAATAAATGAATATGGTAAAGTTGCAGGATACAAAATTAATGCACAGAAATCTCTTGCATTCCTGTACACTAATGATGAAAAATCTGAAAGAGAAATTAAGGAAACACTACCATTTACTACTGCAACACAAAGAATAAAATACCTAGGAATAAACCTACCTCAGGTTACAAAAGACCTGTATGCAGAACACTATAAGATATTGATGAAAGAAATTAAAGATGATACCAACAGATGGAGAGATATACCATATTCTTGGATTGGAAGAATCAACATTGTGAAAATGACTATGCTACCGAAAGCAATCTACCGATTCAATGCAATCCCTATCAAATTACCAATGGCATTTTTTACAGAAGTAGAACAAAAAATCTTAAAATTTGTATGGAGACACAAAAGACCCTGAATAGCCAAAACAGTCTTGAGGGAAAAGAAACGGAGCTGGAGGAATCAGACTGCCTGACTTCAGACTACTGCAAAGCTACAATAATCAACACAATATGGTACTGACACAAAAACAGAAATATAGATCAATGTAACAGGATAGAGTGCCAGAGATTAACCCACACACCTATGGTCAACTAATCTATGACAAAGGAGGCAAGGATATACAATGGAGAAAAGACAGTCTCTTCAATAAATGGTACTGGTAAAAATGGACAGCTACATGTAAAAGAATGAAATTAGAACACTCCCTAACACCATACACAAAAATAAACTCAAAATGGATTAGAGACCTAAATGTAAGACCGGACACTATAAAACTCCTAGAGGAAAACGTAGGAAGAACACTCTGACATACCTCACAGCAAGATTTTTTTTGATCCACCTCCTAGAGTAATGGAAATAAAACCAAAAATAAACAAATGGGACCTAATGAAACTTAAAAGCTTTTGCACAGCAAAGGAAACTACAAAGAAGATGAAAAGGCAACCCTCAGAATGGGAGAAAATATTTGCAAATGAATCAACAGATCAAGGATTAATCTCCAAAATATATGAACAGCCCATGCAGCTCAATTTAAAAAAAACAAGAACCCAATTCAAAAATGGGCAGAAGACTTAAATAGACTTTTCTCCAAAGAAAACATACAGATGGCCAAGAAGCACATAAAAAGCTGCTCAGCATCACCTATTATTAGAGAAATGCAAATCAAAACTACAATGAGGTATCACCTTACACCAGTTAGAATGGGCATCATCAGAAAATCTACAAACAACAAATGCTGGAGAGGGTGTGGAGAAAAGGGAATCCTCTTTCACTGTTGGTGGGGATCTAAATTGATACAGCCACTGTGGAGAACAGTATGGAGGTTCCTTAAAAAACTGAAAATAGAATTACCATATGACCCAGCAATCCCACTACTGGGCATATACCCCGTGAAAACCATAATTCAAAAAGACACATGCACCCTAATGTTCATTGCAGCACTATTTACAATAACCAGGTCATGGGAACAACCTAAATGCCCAATGACAGACGAATGGATAAAGAGATGTTGTACATATATACAATGGAATATTACTCAGCCATAAAAAGGAACGAAAATGGGTCATTTGTGGAGACGTGGATGAATCTAGAGACTGTCATACAGAGTGAAGTATGTCAAAAAGAGAAGAACAAATATATATTAACGCATATATGTGGAACCTAAACAAATGGTGCAGATGAACTGGTTTGCAGGGCAGAAATTGAGACACAGATGTAGAGAACAAACATATGGACATCAAGGGTGGAATGTGGCCTGGGGATGGAGTGGTGTGATGAATTGGGAGATTGAGATTGACGTGTATACACTGATGTGTATAAAATGGATGACTAATAAGAACCTGCTGTATAAAAAAATAATAATAAAATTAAAAAAAAATAAATAAAACAATAGAACATTTCAGTTGAGAAATGGAAAATATTAAAAATGGAAGTTTTAGAAGTGGGAAATACGGTATCTGAAAGAAAAAAATACCTCCTGGATGAGCAAAATCTAGATGGCAAAGAAAAATGTCAGTAAATTTGATGATAGAACAAGAAAGAGTATTTAATCTGGAGATGAAGAGAAAAAAATATTAAAAAATAAACAGAGACTCAAAGACATAAAATTTGTTTTAACATGTAAAATTTGAGTTCATGGAGGAAAATAGAAAAATATTTGAAGACATGATGTCCCCCAAATTCCCAAACTTGACAAAAAGATAAATTTACAGATTCAAAAAGCTGAAAACCTCCAAGCAAGATAAATACAAACAAAACTATGCCTAGGCACATTATAATCAAACTTCTGAAAAGCAAATATAAAGAGAAAATCTTTCTATGGACAGAAGAAAAAATACACATTATATACAGGGGAACAAAACATTGTGCTGAGCAAGGGAAGCCAGATGCAAAAGAGTATGTGCTGTGTGATCTTATGTAAAATTCAAGAAGGAATGAAACTGATCAGTAGTGACAGAAAGCACGTCAGTGGTTACCTGGGACTGAGGGTGGGGATGACCTCAAAGGGACATGAGGAACCTTTCTGAGGTACTGGGTATTTTTTATATCTTGACTGTAGTGATGTTTATGTGATTGCACATATTTATCAAAATTTGTTGAATTGTACACTTAAAATGGATGCATTTTATTTTCATAAGTTATAACTCAATAAAGTCAATTTAAATAAATGAAAGCAGTTTTTGTAAAACATCCCCCTAAAATGTAGCTGCATATCAACAATCCTAAAGTCCAACCTATGCTATTGCCTAATAGATGTGGCTAATAAGTATTAGCCATCTACATATTAGCCAACATAGATTTGAGAATACATCAAATAAAATGACAAGTGGTGCACAAAACAACTTCAGAGAGCACAAGTGTAACAGGGCAACAAATTTTCTGATTTGATTTCTATCAGCTTGTTCAGATATTTAGAATTTTTCTTTTCAACCATTCAAAGTTGTTTGTTATTATTATCAATTAAAACTTCCAGAAATCATGCAGTATTTTTTTTAACATCTTCATTGGAGTATAATTACTTTACAATGGTGTGTTAGTTTCTGCTTTGTAACAAAGTGAATCTGCTATACATATACATATACATATATTCCCATATCTCCTCCCTCTTGTGTCTCCCTCCCACCCCTCTAGGTGGTCACAAAGCACTGAGCTGGTCTCCCTGTGCTATGCGGCTGCTTCCCACTAGCTATCTATTTTACATTCCATAGTATATATAAATCCATGCCACTCTCTCACTTTGTC
This sequence comes from Delphinus delphis, assembly GCF_949987515.2. Classification (NCBI taxonomy): domain Eukaryota; kingdom Metazoa; phylum Chordata; class Mammalia; order Artiodactyla; family Delphinidae; genus Delphinus; species Delphinus delphis. The sequence continues at coordinate 34,304,030 of NC_082701.1, forward strand.
CCAGCTTACCCTTCCCCCTAGCCATGTCCTCAAGTCCATTCTCTACATCTGAATCTTTATTTCTGTACTGACCATAGGTCCTTCAGAACCATTTTTTTTTAGATTCCATAAATATGTATTAGCATATGGTATTTGTTTTTCTCTTTCTGACTTACTTCACTCTTTATGACAGTCTCTATGTCCATCCACCTCACTACGAATAACTCAAATTTGTTTCTTTTTATGGCTGAGTAATATTCCATTGCATATATGTACAACATCTTCTTTATCCATTCATCAGCCGATGGACACTTAGGTTGCTTCCATGTCCTGGCTATTGTACATAGTGCTGCAATGCACATGGTGGTACATGTCTCCTTGAATTATGGTTTTCTCAGGGTATATGCCCATTAGTGGGATTGCTGGGTCATATGGTAGTTCTATTTGTAGTTTTTTAAGGAACCTCCATACAGTTCTCCATAGGGGCTGTACCAATTTATATTCCCACCAACAGTACAAGAGGGTTCTGTTTTCTCCACACCCTCTCCAGCATTTACTGTTTGTAGGTTCTTTGAAGATGGCCATTCCGACAGGTGTGAGGTGATACCTCACTGTAGTTTTGATTTGCATTTCTCTAATGATTAGTGATGCTGAGCATCCTTTCATGTGTTTGTTGGCAATCTGTATACCTTCTTTGGAGAAATGTCTATTTAGGTCTTCTACCCCTTTTTGGATTTGATTGTTTTTTTGATATGGAGCTGCATGTGCTGCTTGTAAATTTTGGAGATTAATCCTTTGTCATTTGCAAATATTTTTACCCATTATGAGGGTTGTTTTCTCGTCTTGTTTGTGGTTTCCTTTGTTGTGCAAAAGGTTTTAAGTTTCATTATGTCCCATTCGTTTATTTTTATTTCCATTAATCTAGGAGTTGGGTCAAAAAAGATCTTGCTGTGATTTATGTCATAGGGTGCTCTGCCTATGTTTTCCTCTAAGAGTTTTATAGTGTCTGGCTTTACATTTAGGTCTATAATGAATTTTGAGTTTATTTTTGTGTATGGTTTTAAGGAGTGTTCTAATTTCATTCTTTTACCTGTAACTGTCCAGTTTTCCCAGCACCACTTATTGAAGAGGCTCTCATTTCTCCACTGTATATTCTTGCCTCCTTTTCAAAAATAAGGTGACCGTATGTACATGGGTTTATCTCTGGGCTTTCTATCCTGTTCCATTGACCTATATTTCTGTTTTTGTGCCAGTACCACACTGTCTTCATTACTGTAGCTTTGTAGTATAGTCTGAAGTCAGGGAGCCTGATTCCTCCAGCTCCGTTTTTCGTTCTCAAGATTGCTTTGGTGATTTGGGGTCTTTTGTGTTTCCATACAAATTGTGAAACTTTTTGTTCTAGTTCTGTGAAAATGCCCATGGTAGTTTCATAGGAATTGCATTGAATCTGTAGATGCTTTGGGTAGTATAGTCATTTTCACAATGTTGATTCTTCCAATCCAAGAACATGGCATATCTCTCCATCTGTTGGTATCATCTTTAATTTCTTTCATCAGTGTCTTATAGTTTTCTGCGTACAGGTCTTCTGTCTCCTTGGGGGGGTTATTCCTAGGTATTTTATTCTTTTGGTTGCAGTGGTAAATGGTAGAGTTTCCTTAATTTCCCTTTCAGGTTTTTCATCATTAGTGTATAGGAATGCAAGAGATTTCTGTGCATTAATTTTGTATCCTGCTACTTTACCAAATTTATTCATTAGCTCTAGTAGTTTTCTGGTAGCATCTTTAGGATTCTCTATGTATAGTATCATGTCATCTGCATAGTGACAGCTTTATTTCTTTTCCGATTTAGATTCTTTTTATGTCTTTTTCTTCTTTGATTACTGTGGCTAAAATTTCCAAAACTGTGTTGAATAATAGTGGTGAGAATGGACAACCTTGTCTTGCTCCTGATCTTAGAGGAAATGGTTTCAGTTTTTCACCATTGAGAAAATATTGGCTGTGGGTTTGTCATATATGGCCTTTATTACATTGAATTCAGTTACCTCCATGCCTACATTCTGGAGGGTTTTATCATAAATGGGTGTTGAATTTTGTCAAAAGCTTTTTCTGCATCTATTGAGATGATCATATGGTTTTTCTCCTTCAGTTTGTTAATATGGTTTATTACATTGTTTGATTTGTATGTATTGAACAATCTTTGCATTCCTGAGATAAACCCCAAATGATCATGGTGTATGATCCTTTTATTTTTTGCGGTATGTGGACCTCTCACTGTTGTGGCCTCTCCCGTTGTGGAGCACAGGCTCCGGACGCGCAGGCCCAGTGGCCATGGCTCACGGGCCCAGCCGCTCTGAGGCATGTGGGATCTCCCTCGACCAGGGCATGAACCCATGTCCCCTGCATTGGCAGGAGGACTCTCAGCCACTGTTCCACCAGAGAAGCCCTGTATGATCCTTTTAAAGTGCTGCTGGATTCTGTTTGCTAATATTTTGCTGAGGATTTTTGTATCTATGTTCATCAGTGATATCGACCTGTAGTTGTCTTTCTTTGTGACATCTTTATCTGGTGATGTGGCCTCATAGAATGAATTTGGGAGTGTTCCACCCTCTGCTATATTTTGGAGGAGGCTGGGAAGGATAGGTGTTAGCTCTTCTCTAAATGTTTGATAGAATTTGCCTGTGAAGCCATCTGGTCCTGGGCTTTTGTATGCTGGAAAATTTTTAATCACAGTCTCAATTTCAGTGCTTGTGATTCGTCTGTTTATATTTTCTATTTCTTCCTTGTTCAGTCTCAGAAGGTTGTGCTTTTCTAAGAATTTGTCTATTTCTTCCAGGTTGTCCATTTTATTGACTTATAGTTGCTTGTAGTAATCTCTCATGATCCTTTGTATTTCTGCAGTGTCAGTTGTTACTTCTTCTTTTTCATTTCTAATTCTATTGATATCAGTCTTCTCCCTTTTTTTCTTGATGGGTCTGGCTAATGGTTTATCAATTTTGTTTATCTTCTCAAAGAACCAGCTTTTAGTTTTATTGATGTTTGCTATTGTTTCCGTCATTTCTTTTTCATTTATTTCTGATCTGATCTTTATGATTTCTTACTTTCTGCTAACTTTGGGTTTTTTTGTTTGTTTCTTTGTTTTTTCTCTTTCTCTAATTGCTTTAGGTGTAAGGTTATGTTGTTTATTTGAGATGTTTCTTGTTTCTTGAAGTAGGATTGTATTGCTATAAACGTCCCTCTTAGAACTGATTTTGCTGCATCCCATAGGTTTTGGGTCATTGTGTTTTCATTGTCATTTGTTTCTAGGTATGTTTTGATTTCCTCTTTGATTTCTTCAGTGATCTCTTGGCTATTAAGTAGTGTATTGCTTAGCCTCCATGTGTTTGTATTTTTTACAGATCTTTTCCTGTAATTGATATCTAGTCTCATAGCATTGTGGTCAGAAAAGATACTTGATGCAATTTCCATTTTCTTAAATTTACCAAGGCTTGATTTGTGATCCAAGATATGATCTATCCTGGAGAACGTTTCATGAGCACTTGAGAAGAGATTGTATTGTATTGTTTTTGGATGGAATGTCCTATAAATATCAATTAAATCCTTCTGACCTAGTGTGTCATTTAAAGCTTGTGTTTCCTTATTTATTTTCATTTTGGATGATCTGTTGATTAGTGAAAGTGGGGTGTTAAAGTCCCATACTATGATTGTGTTACTGTCAATTTCCCCTTTTATGGCTCTTAGCATTTGCCTTATGCATTGAGGTGTTCCTATGTTGGCTGCATCTATATTTACACTTGTTATATCTTCTTCTTGGATTGATCCATTGATCATTGTGTAGTGTCCTTCCTTGTCTCTTTAACAGTTTTTATTTTAAAGTCTATTTTATCTGATATGAGTATTGCTACTCCAGTTTTCTTTTGGTTTCCATTTGCATGGAATATCTTTTTCCATCCACTCACTTTCAGTCTGTATGTGTCCCTAGGTCTGAAGTGTATCTCTTGTAGACAGCATATATACAGGTCTTGTTTTTGTATCCATTCAGCCAGTCTATGTCTTTTGGTGTGAGCATTTAATCTATTTACATTTAAGGTAATTATCAATATGTATGTTCCTATTACCATTTTCTTAATTGTTTTGGGTTTGTTTTTGTAGGTCTTTTCCTTCTTTTGTGTTTCCTGCCTACAGAAGTTCATTTAGCATTTGTTGTAAGCCTGGTTTGGTGGTGCTGAATTCTTTAACCTTTTTTTTTTTTTTTTTGCCGTATGCGGGCCTCTCACTTTTGTGGCCTCTCCCGTTGCAGAGCACAGGCTCTGGACGCACAGGCTCAGCAGCCATGGCTCACGGGCCCAGCCGCTCTGTGGCATGTGGTATCTTCCTGGACTGGGGCCCAAACCTGTGTCCCCTGCATCAGCAGGCAGACTTTCAACCACTGCGCCACCAGGAAAGCTCTCTCTTAGCTTTTGTTTGTCTGTAAAGCTTTTAATTTCTCTGTAGAATCTGAATGAGATCCTTGCTGTGTAGAGTAATCTTGGTTGTAGGTTTTTCCCTTTCATCACTTAAATATGTCTTGCCACTCCCTTCTGGCTTGAAGAGTTTCTGCTGAAATATCCGCTGTTAACCTTATGGGGATTCCCTTGTATGTTATTTGTTGTTTTTCCCTTGCTGCTTTTAATATTTTTTCTCTTTATTTAATTTTTGACAGTTTGATCAATATGTGTCATGGCTTGTTTCTCCTTTGATTTATCCTGTATAGGACTCTCTTCCTATACAAGTGCTTCCTGGACTTGATTGATTATTTAGGGAACTTTTAGGGAATTTTCAACTATAATCTCTTCAAATATTTTCTCAGATCCTTTCTTTTTCCCTTCTTCTTCTGGGACCCCTATATTTTGAATGTTGGTGCAATTAATGTTGTCCCAGAGGTCTCTAAAACTGTCCTCAATTCTTTTCAATTCTTTTTTCTTTATTCAGCTCTGCAGTAGTTATTCCACTATTTTATCTTCCAGGTCACTTACCCATTCTTCTGTCTCAGTTATTCTGCTATTGATTCCTTCTAGAGAATTTTTAATTTCATTTATTGTGTTGTTCATCATTGTTTGTTTGTTCTTTAGTTCTTCTAGGTCCTTGTTAAATGTTTCTTGTATTTTCTTCATTCTATTTCCAAGATTTTTGATCATTTTTACTATCATTACTCTGAATTCTTTTTCAGGTAGAACTGCCTATTTCCTCTTCATTTGTTTGTTCTGGTGGGTTTTTACCTTGCTCCTTCAGCTGCTGTGTGTTTCTCTGTCTTCTCATTTTGCTTAACTTACTGAGTTTGAAGTGTCCTTTTCACAGGCTGCAGGTCTATTGTTCCTCTTATTTTTGGTGTCTGTCCCCAGTCACTAAGTTTGGTTCAGTGGGTTGTGTAGGCTTCCTTGTGGAGGGGACTAGTGCTTGTGTTCTGATGGATAAGGCTGGATCTTGTCTTTCTGGTAGGCATGACTGCATCCAGTGGTGTTTTTTGGGCTGTCTGCAACATTATTATGATTTTAGGCAACCTCTCTGCTAATGGATGTGGTTCTGTTCCTGTCTTGCTAGTTGTTTGGCATAGGATGTTCAGTACTGTAGCTTGCTGGTTGTTGAGTGCAGCTGGGTCTTAGCATTGAGATGGAGATCTCTGGGAGAGCTTTCACCATTTGCTATTACGTGGAGCTGGGAGGTCTCTGGTGGACCAATGTCCTGGACTCGGCTCTCCCATCTTAGAGTCACAACTCTTTTCCTCCTTCACAGCTCCCTCCCCAAGGTTCAGGTCCCAACCCTATTCTTTTGTCTCTGTTTTTACTTTTTTTCTTTTGCCCTACCCAGGTACTTGGGGGAGTTTTTTGCCTTTTGGGAAGTCTGAGGTCTTTTGCCAGCATTCAGTAGGTGTTCTGTAGGAGTTGTTCCACATGTAGATGTATTTCTGATGTATCTGTGGGGAGGAAGGTTATCTCCACATCTTACTCCTCTGCCATCTTGAAGGTCTCCCCAGTCATGCAGTATTGAGTTACAAGTCTTTTTGAAACCTAATTCCTATGCCAGTATCCTACCAAAAATACAAAATTCTGAGATTTTACATTACAAAATACCCAGGATAATATTTACATTGTAGAGAAACACTTATTCTTAATATCTCCAGGTAAAAAAAACCATAAAGCATATAGATGCTGTGGTGAGCAAGAGAGCATCTCTGACATCAGGAAGCAGATGGTTATAGAGAGAATAAAGGAAGTAGCATAGTATCAAGTAGGGTTTGATAAATGCCACAGAGATGGTTCTATATCACTCAGTGTACTTCCCAATGCTTACTTAGGTGTCTGAGTACATAATATGATACCAGCGACCAGGACTGATTTCTAACATAGTCATCTCTCTTTCTTACAGTTATTGTCACCCCTCCATTCTCTCTTAACCCTTCTGGTTTTCATGGTGCCTTTTTGTCTAAAACATATACAAAAGAAAAAAGAAAACAAAAGACAGTTTTCCCATTAAAGTTTTGAGTAAAGGAAAGACAAGTGCTTTGAATTGGTAGCTCTTTAACAAGAACATGATCTAGTTGAAATTAGCAACTCATCTAGAAATGATTTATTGCTATTGCTGTTATTTGTTCAAGTTCCATTGAGCCAGCTTATATAAATTATCCCTTAATATGTTCTGGACAGTTTGGTTTGGTGAGGATGCTCACTTTCCCCAAGGAGCTAATGAAATTTCAGTGTTTGCCTATTCCCTTTACCTCATGACAAAAATCAATGCCTGAAATACAATAGCCACATTGCAATGATCTGTGCTTTTGGTGCCTTCACAGAGCTGAAAATTATAGCTTGAAAAGCAATCTTTCCTTTTCTCCTCTGTAAACTTTAGATTCACACATCTGCTGCCTTCTTGACCCTGAGCTTTCTATCTTCTTACCAGACAAGAACGTTTTCTCCATTTTTGTGTGTGTGGAAAGTGCTGACTTTTTCTGGGAGTTAGTCTCAAGGAGTTGCTACTTACCACACACCTGTAGCTAGATTTGAAATTTCTGTAGTATGCCAGATCAAAGAACTGTGCAAACTGAAAATTACAGCATAGCCTTCTGACTTTTTAGCAGTAAATTTTATTTGCTAGGGTGAAAACTCCAGAGCAGTACTGTTCACTAGGCCAACAAAACCAAGAGATTTGTTTCTTTTATTGGAGTTTGTGGAGTTAGAATATTTACTGAGGAAGAATGGAAAATAAGATTGGGCAAAAGAGGATAGAATTTGGGCCTTATCTCTTTAATTTCTTTAAAACTGGAGTTTTAAACTTGAGGTCCAGGTAGGCTTACTGAGGATCTGAGATCAAGGATAGGGTTTCAGGGGTGTTTAAATCTATGTACAGGGTTATGAACTTATATGAATTTGGGAAGAGGTTGATTCCATCAAATTTCAAATGGTTATTGCCTCAAGGCATTTGATTATCACATGATTTTGTTTAAAAATATAGCAGGAACTGTGTGATCTTGAGAAATCCACTTACCTGAGATTCAGTTTTAACAAACAAACAATAGGAATAACAGAACTATTTCACAAAGTTCTGAAAAAATGCTTATGATGCATGAGATCACCACTGATAAAAGTGATTATTGCTTATTTTCATTTTGTATAGGATAGTACTAAATACAACTAATAACTACTAGCCTGGTGAAGGGCAGTTTAAAAAAGAACCTGATATTTGTTTTCCAATATATTAAGAACTACATGGATGAAAGATGAGGCTTATTTTGAATATCCTCAAGAAGGAGAAATTGAACTAATGAATAAAATTGTATCAAGATGGCTTTATAAAGAACATCCTAGCATGCCAGTGTCCAAACATGGAATAGTCTGTTTCTGTTAAAAATGGGTTTCCTGTCACTGGAGGTGCAAAACAACTTTGAGTAACCCAAAAGGTTGAAAAACTTGCTCAAGTTCATGTACTTAATAAAGCCAGAGTTAGGATTAAAATTTTAGTGTGATCTGAAAGCCCTGGCCAAATTTACCAGAGATGGTGATTCTCTCCTGACACACTTCCTGGCACTCCATTAAAGGAGCACATGTTTTCCTGCAGGTGGCACTGTTGAACAATTTGTTAAATGATTTAATTGCTAAATTAAATAAGTATGTGTATTCTCTCAGCATCATTAAATTTATCTTAGATTCTAAAAACCCTAATGTACTTTACTTGAACCTGTTCAGGATAATGCATAATATTCCATAAAGGCAAGCACCAACAGTTGTTCTAATTCCCATCATGGTTGCTAACTTATTTGGCCCATTCAACCCCTGTGTTTTAAACAAATAGAAGTACAAAAGACCCACCCCCAATGATCTCATTAGCTGAAGAAATGCTATAGGTTCTCCTTGATGAAAGACATTGTTCTTTCCTCACATTCTTCTGTTTCTCCCTGTGGTGTTTGAGAACAGACAGCAGGGTATCTAATCAACTGCTGCTTTGACTGAATTACCCTTATGTCCCGGTTCCCTGCTTATCAGCCAGCTGGAGAGAACTCCTTTGTTGTCATGCGGAGGTGGGTGGGTTGCTTTCTTCAGTTTCTCAAGGAATTCACATTTGTGATGTTAAGCAATTATAACATCTAATTCGACTGTATGTAACAAACCTCCTGTTTCACCTCAGCAAAGGCTCATTTTGTCTTGTAAGTGTGCTACATGTTGAATTTGCACCTTTGGTAATTAGTATGACTGCTCTGCCAGCCCTCCTTCCTGCTTTTGCCAACATTTTCAGTGTTAGCAAACAAGCATCGATCACCAACCTGACGCGTAAAATAAAGGCTTCTCTGTGCAACTCGGTGCACAGACTGGACTGAAATTCCAGGTTGAAGAATTCATCTTTGCCAATATTGCAACAATATATAATAAAAGTAACAATAGTCCATATAACAGTAATAATGGCTTTTATTGAGGACTACTATGTGCCAGACACTGTGCTAAATGCCTTCCATGGATTATGTCACATAATCTTAGCAAGAAGACTGAGATAGGTGTTGTGTTTGCCACTTTACAAATAAAAAATTGAGGCACAGAGGAGATAAATAACATGCTCCAAGCCATAGAGCTATAAAGTGTTGGAGCCAGAATAAGATAAGCAACATCTGAAACCGAGTCTCCCTAAAACTGATTTCCTCTGCTGAGGTTATGATTAACCTCTCTATTCAAAACATTATTTCCTTTCTTGTCCAATACCTGTTCCCCTCATGATTGAGGAGTATTAAATAAAAACGGGGACTGAAACCGAGCAGGACCCTGTGGGGCCTTACCAGGTACAAAATCTTTTCCGTTTCCCTCATTTCTTGTTTGTAGGGAAAAGGTTTCAGTGTCCTAGACCTTCCCTGAGTTGCCAAGGCCAGATTCAACTACTAATTAGAGGAGTGAGGGAACACAGAAACAAAGGAAAGGCAGTCAAAACACAACAGTGCTCTGATGGGGCAGCATCCTAGTTCCTTTTCAAGGAATATACATAACAATCTGATACATATCTTTGAGTTCTTCTACAGGAACTGAGGCCCCCACCCAGGTGGAGGATGGTAAGTAACTTCAGGCTGAGGACAAGCATGTGGACCCCAAACTGATTGGAACCAGAGGCTGATGATTGAGATTCCTGGAACACCCCCTGTTAACCTCCCCACCAACCTATCAGAGGAAGGTCACACACCCTGCAGACCTCCCACAAATTTTGCCTATAAAACTGTTCCCCCAAAACCATCAGAGAGTTCAGGGTCTTTGAGCATTAGCTGCCCCAGATTCCTTGTCTGATGCCTTAGAGTAAATGCTGCACTTTCTTTCACCACAAGCTGGTGTCAGTAGATTGACTTTACTGCACAGGTGTGAGCAGACCCAAGTTTGACTTGGTAACAATTCTAACCCTTTGGAATAACAGTTCAGATTCTCCGATCCAAGGCTGGACAAGTTACTTCTGAATCAGACATTATTAACTCAGAAAAAGCCTGTGGTGATTACAATTATTGGATAAGCCTAAACAAGTTGGAAAGCACTGGTATCAAAAGTCAAGAAAACATGGAATATTTCCCAAAGTCTTGAAGACATTCTGAAAGGGGTTCAGATGAATATGGAAGCATAGGAGAGTTAGACAAAAGGAATAGAGTCTTCTTTTTTTAACAGTTGCTGTCATTTGAATTGATCTCCATGCTGGGATGAATTTCCCTGAAGGGTGTGTGTGTGTGTGTGTGTGTGTGTGTGTGTGTGTGTGTTATTGTTGCTATTGTTATGGGGTGGGGATAGTGTAAAACTTAAGGGGAGTAAGTGAGTGTTTACCAGTCATTGCCAAACAAGCTTTGCTACTGAACAAGCCTCTGATATGCAGCTCTGCTTTCAGTGACTGGGTTTCCTTTGGTTCTTGGGACCACATGCCGCTGATATTCTTTTTCTTGCCTCTTAGTGTTTGTCGTGTCCTTTTTGTGCCAAATTTGGTATCCCAAGCCATTTTCACTGGTTGTTGGAAAAATAACAATGATTAGAGAAATTTTGCTAAAGCTAATTTTATTAAATTTAGAAGATGGACATTCACTTTGAGATTATGCTCTCTTACTTTTTGTTTCCCTGATGTTAATTTATGACTTTCCTACCGACCCACTTGCTGAATGTTTTAAGTTTTAGATTTCCAATAGCCATCATCCACATGCTTTTTTTAATTAAAAAATATATTTTCTTGTTACTGAAGCCCTCTAATGTCAATAACAACTATAGTTACTGCTATTTTCTAAGCAATCATTAAAATAGGCTGCTGAAATCTAGTACATGGCACGACAATATTAGAGTGATAAAACACTATAGTTGGATCATTGGAAGTAAAAACCTCCAACCCTAAACATGCTATCTCTGGAAACTTGAGCAATGTACTTAATCTCTCCAAACCTCAACTTTAACATCTGTAAAATGGCAATGCTAGTACCTATGTCATAAGGTTTTCATGAAGATTAAATCAGACAATCCCTAATTCATTTAGCACAACCCAGGATCATAGTAAGCACTCTTAATTGAAAACACTGGTATTATTTTAAGGTAAGTCATGTTGAAGTCCTTGGACCCCAATGAGTTAAAATTTTTAATAGAATGATCACAGATTATGCATGCACATTTAAAAATCATTATCATATCTATTAATAAAGAAACAAAATTGTTCTTGAATTCAGCTTATTAGGGCCTCTGTGGCAATACAGAATGCAAAATCATCAGCATGTTCTGGAATCAATACTCCAGGTTGTGATACTTCCTAAGCTAACTTTAAAGCAAAACATTAAGACGAAAACATGTTCTCTGCATAAATAATTTTTAAAAATCATTCAACAAATTTGAACAAGTTTCTTTGTTGGAACTACTCAAGGTCTTTAAAATGCAAATGTGCATTGTGAACAGCCAAGAAGGGGATTTGTATTTGCAACATTACACATGTGTTTTTGACCAGACCATTGTGTTCTCAAAGCAGCCATGGAAGCTAGTTTGGGAGTGCAGATTGAGTCCCAGAAGTCCTAGTTGGTGTGTCTATTTCCAGGTCAGACCCGTCTTAGCCAGGGCTGGTCTATAACACTTAAATCTTTTGTTCTGGGTTATTTCCCCAAACATGAATATATAGACTACATTAAGATCTCAGAATTATTTATTTCAATTCAGAAACTGAATGTTAGAAAGGATAATTCTTTGATACTTTATGGGTCAGTAGGTACTTTATGGGTCACAGGTTAGTGAATGCACCTATGTGTTGATGGAAAAGAAATCCTAGAGTGATCCTTATTTGGAAGGCATAGTACTAGATCATAGGCCATAAGAGTTGAAGGATACCATTCCTTGTACTTTTTCTTGCTTCTAATTAAAATTTTATAAAAAATGTCTATCTGCCTTTAGGCTGCCTCATTTATCTCCAAAACCAATTCAATCCAGAAGGCCAGGTAGCAGTATCTCTTGACTCAATAACTTGTCTTCTTGTTTGACCACCATCTACCTGGTTATCTTAGGAGACTGGGCTTCCAATGCTCTGGGGAAAGTCCTATCTTGAACTCAACTTTACAACATAGGTAGTGCTTTCCTGCTTTGCTCTGTGCCAAAGAACCAGGGGTTAAGTAATAACAACCTTAACACAAATATACTTAAAGCCTCCAACTGAGAATCTATTAATTGCCCAAAAACATGAAAATTTGCATATCATCACCAGTAATCAGAGAAATGAAAATCAAAACATCAATTTGGCAAAATTTAAAAAGATTGATTGTATACAGTGTTGATCAATTTGTGGTGAAAAGAGCATCCTTATATATTGTGATAGGAATGTAAATTGCTGCAAAAGTGATCCAGGGTCTGTGTTTTATATGTGTATATCTCTTGACTAATGATTCAAGAAGCTTCAGTACATAAGAAAATTTGTAGTAGGATATTTTTGGCCATGTTGTTTTTATTGCTGTCTTCTGTGCCTGGAGAGTTCTTGCCCCAGATAGATGCATCTCTTGCTGACTCTTTTCCTTCAGTTCTTGGCTTGCACACCTTCCGCAACCACTTATGTGAAAGGGCAAGCCTCTCCCATACCCCTTTTCTCTGGCGTCCCCTACAACACTCAATACCATGTGACAGGCTGTTATTTTATTTCTTTATGTGTTTAATGTCTTTCTCCCACATTAGAATGCAAATTCCATGAAAGCAAGGATTTTGTCTGTTTTATTCACCTGAATGTCTAAAGCAGATATCTATAGACAGTCATAATAAATATATGATGAGTGAATGAATATATACATTTAAAAGAATGAGTTATATTTATATGTAATGTCCCAGAGGGGAGAATAGGATATCCTGTTGACAGAAAGCAAGTTTTATAGAAAATTTGTATAGGATGACCCAATTTTCATAAAAACATGAAATACATATGTGTGTGTATATACCTTTTCTGTCTATCTATCAGCTATCTATATTTCTAAGAGCACAGAAATATCAATAGATACAGAGGTTATATACCAAATTGCAAATTAACATAGGTTGCTCTGGGAGACTGGAGGGTTAAATAAAAAATTGTTAATTTTTTTATACTTTCATATTGTTTTCCTTGTGACTACAAGCATTGTATTACTTTTCTAATAAAAAAAAAGAATACCCAATAAAATAAATGCAATCACAAACACATAAAATTACTCTGGGCTGTTTCTTTAGCTGTAATATAGCAGATAATATTATTTTATTCTTGCACAGTTGGGCTGCTTTGCATCTCCATGATACCAATGTCTGCAGGCTTGTAACAAATAGGTAATTAGCTTCATTGTGGTTTACTAGAGTCTCAGGTTCCCATGAATGTGTAATTGTTGGCTAAGGCTTAGCCAAGAGGGCTACCTTGAACTTTAGCTCTTAATTGTCTGAGGCTTTGATAGAAGAAGACAATAGTCATGCAAAGGAATTTATGTACCTCTCAAAAACAGTTTTGTACTTGAGGTAAGACAGAAATAGGGGTCAGTCTGGAGTGCAAGCATATTGGGAATACATTGTAGACAATTAAAATCAATAATAAACAACTGAGTTCATCTACTTTTTATTATCACCACGTGCTAGCAATTCTAAATAATACCTGTGTTAAAATTCTCCTCTGAAAATTTTCAGCCTAATTTTTAAATAATTGCTGCAGTTACTGATAAGCCAAGATGGACTCTACCATCCTTGATATATATCACTACTCATATAATTTCTGGTTTTAATAATGAAAGGTAATATCTTAGTTTTATTAAGCATCTATCATATATTTAGTGCACAGCTAGGGAATAGAAATAGAAAGATGAATAATATATAGTTCTCACACTCATGAAGCTCACAATCTAGAGAGAAAACAGGTGTAGATGTAACTAGATAAAATATGGAACATGTATTTTAATGAAGCAATCTCTAAAGTGCTAGGAGGATACAGAAGAAAACAGAAAACGAAGTGATTCGTTTTGCCTGGGGAATTCACTCAGTAACTTGTTCACACATGTTTACTGAATGAGTTGTCTACACTGGGCCAGGCACAGTGGACAGGACACAAGATTCCTGTGTCACTGGAGCTTATTTTCAGGTAGGACAGTGCAGGTCCCAGCGTGAGTAAGCAAGGTAAATTTAAGCAGAGAAAGGTGCTTGAGGATGACTCTTGAGGAGGTACCTTTTGTGCTGAGACTGAATGATGGCATGGAGACAGCAGTACAAAGATCAGGAGGAGTAAGTGCTATGATAGTTGAGGTGGCACAGGCCAGACCACATAGAATGGAGGTTCACAAACCTGGCTGCACTGAGAACCACTTGGAGAGTGGTACGTCCTACAGAGTAATCTGGTGTGGGCTCCAGGCTTTGTTACCTTGTAAAAGCTCTATAAGACACTCTCATGTGCAGCCAGGGCTGAGACTCTAAGGAGTGTGATAGGAGAAGTATGATGAAGACCATAGGAGGATTTTAAGAAAAGAGATTGGCATGATCTAATTTATATTAAAAAAAATACTGTGTGCAAGTGATATGGCCAATAAAGGGTTAATATCCAACAACTATAAACAGCTCATACAACTCAACATCAAGAAAACAAACAACTCAATTAAAAAAATGAGCAGAAGAACCGAATAGACATTTTTCCAAAGGTGAAATGTAGATGGACAACAGGCATATGAAAAGATGCTCAACATCGCTAATCATCAGGGAAACATAAGTCAAAACAACAATGAGATAACACCTCACATCTGTCAGAATGGCTACCATCAAAAAGAAAACAAATAACAAATGTTGGCAAGGATGTGGAGAAAAGAGAACCCTTGTACACTGTTGGTGGGAATGTAAATTGGTGCAGCCACTGTGGAAAACAGTATGGAGTTTTCTCAAAAAACTAAAAATAGAACTACCATATGACCCAGCAATTCCACTCCTGGATATATATCCAAAAACACCCCACTAATTCAAAAAGATACATGCACCCCAATGTTCATAGCAGCATTATTTACAGTTGCCAGTATATGGGGGCAACCTAGGGGTCCATCAACAGATGAATGGATAAAAAAGATGTGGTATATGTACATAGAGGAATACTACTCAGCCATAAAAAGGAATACAATTTTGCCATTAGTGGCAACATGGATGGATTTGGAGGGTATTATGCTTAGAGAAATAAATCAAACAGAGAAAGACAAACACTGTATGATATCACTTATATGTGGAATCTAAAATATACAACAAACTAATGAACAAAACAAAAAAGAAGCAGACTTACAGATATAGAGAACAAACTAGTAGTTACCAGTGAGGAGAGGTAAGAGGGGAGGGGCAATGTAGGGGTAGGGAAAAAAGGTGTTATTATGGTATTATATGAAACTATGAGTGTGAAATTTTTGAAAATTGTAAAGCACTATAGAATTTAAAGAGTCCTTCATTCAATAAAAAAATTCTAAAATATCATTTTGATTGCTACATGCAAGAGTGATCACATGGAAGGCAAGCATTAAAGCAGGGAAACAAATTAGAATGTTCTTACAGCCGTCCAGTGGAGAGATATTGATGGCTTGGACCAAGGTGGAGACGATGGAGGCTGTGAGAGAAATATAATCAGAAAAGCCTTCATGGTTTTCTGAGGGGTCTTGAAGAAAAAGGAGTAAGATTTTTACTTTTGATGGAAGAGTGGGAACAAAGGCCCAGAAAAGGAATGAGAAGTGATGTGGATGTGTCATGGGAAGGAGTCATGGACTCTGGGTGACACAGGTGTAGACAGATGTGGGAAATAGCATATAGGAGCTGCTAAGTATATAAACCTCTTAAAAGTTACTCAATTACAGAAAAGTTAAGGTTTTGCCTTAGGTAAATTGTTAAGTGAAACAGTAATCTTTGATTCTTCCTGGTCTTCCCCTTGGGGGGATCTCTAACCTCTTTCAGAATTCCTCTCTCATTGTCCATGTTAAGAGGCTTCCCACCCTGGAGTGCTATTTTCTTTGGTAGGCTTGAAGTTTTTTGAAAATTTTTCCTGTAGAGGTTGCAGTGATTTTAATGACTCCTCCCATTTTCTGCCTGCAGTATCCATTGTTGTAGAGTAGCAGTGATGAAACACACAGTGAGTTCTGGAGCCTTCTGAAGTGGGCTTTCACCGAAGTCTCAGTGTGCTAATATACCACTGACGCCATTTGCTGTAAGACATTCTCAGGCTCCTGGTGCTGAGGTTCTCAATTCCCAGGTCAAAAGCCCGATTAAATGTCTTTCTTGGACTCCCCTGCACTGCGACGACAACTTTATTATCATGGCGACTGTGTTATGTTGGCACCAAATCTTCATCCCACATGTTATGAAAACTCTCTGCCCTTCATCAGTGGGGCAATGGTGGGACTTCACAAGGTAGAGCCATGAAAACAGCTAGTGTGCTGTAATACAGGCAGAAATTGTCTAATTTTAAGATTTCTGAGCTTACGACATATACTTCCCAAAATGAGTGAGAGCTGACGTGTCTGTTTTTTTCCTAGCTTAGCAACCCACTGTTGTCAGGCTAACCTCTTTTTTCCTCAGAGAATGTGCTATCTGTGCCTGTCTTTATGGGGAAGCTAATGATTAACTGAGAATATAGGCTGTGGAGTCAGACATACTTGTCTTCCAGTCATGGTTTTACCACTTACTTAACCAGTCTGACTTGATGTCCTGATCTGGAACCCTGCCACTCAATAGGATATCCTTGACCAACAGCATCAGGGTCACCTGGAGACAGCAAGAAATGTAGAATCTCAAGTCCCAGCCCAGACCTACAGCATCAGAGTCTTCGTTTTTAACAAGATCCTCAAGTGATTGCATGCATTACAATGTTTGCATGTTGCATGATTGCAAACATTAGGGTTTGAGAAGCAATGATACAGAAAAATCCTTGCTGTGTATTAAACATTACCTGTGGATAAAAATATCTATACCTGAAAAATGTCAACAGAGGAAAACTTGGTAGTTGCAATTTTCAGTATAGAGGGAGTTTTTAAGGAGCTTATTTGTGAAAGAAACAATGGAGGAAAAAGGATAAATCACTTTATATTTGGGAAGGCTCTAGACAGGCCTTTAGGTACCCCCTCAAATTATGATATCCCAGTGGCCACTCAATGTGTCTATGACCTGAATTATCATTCAAAAACATAGTGAAGGCAAAATGCTATTGTGAAGCCTCAAATCACATTTTTGAGGCTTTTCACTTTATTTAGAATTGCCACCACTCACCTCATCTTGGAATACTCACTATTCTTGACAGAACTCATAGGAAAAAGAGCTTTATAACCAGTGCTGAATATATACACAAATATAACAAGCTTAGACGTTTCATAAACTGCCAATTTTTATTGGCTTTATAACTGTATCTATTTTTACCTAGTTGGGAGAAGGAACAAGTAAGAAACAATACTGACAGGGCTTCCCTGGTGGCGCAGTGGTAGGGAGTCTGCCTGCCAATGCAGGGGAAATGGGTTCGTGCCCCGGTCCAGGAAGATCCCACATGCCGTGAAGCGGCTGGGCCCGTGAGCCATCGCCGCTGAGCCTGCGCATCTGGAGCCTGTGCTCTGCAGCGGGAGAGGCCGCGACGGGGAGAGGCCTGCGCAAAAAAAAAAAAAAAAAAAAAAAAAAAAGAAACAATACTGAAGTTTCTAGAGTCATTCTTAATCATAACCACACTTAATCATAACCACACAATATAACATATTTTGGATATAACTCTCCATAGTGGTGACTCATGCATGACCCTCAGTTACTTTGTGTTATGTTGCATTTCCCATTGGCAGGTGGTAGACAGTAAAAGTTCTTGCTCTTCCGTATTAGGAAAAATTGATTTTGATAAAAATGACTATAATCCTCTTTATTAGCCAGAGCTATCAGTCGGTATAAAGCAGCCAGTGTAAAGCATCAAGATAGTAGACTGTTTTGCTGAAAGTTTTACTTTCGATTTAGGTTCGAAGGATTTGTTAACAAAAAGACACCACTTGTCACACAAATAAACAGTTTTAACTCAATTTTAGTAGGAAATCATCAAAAAGAAAGAAATATAAAAGAGAGAGAGATAAGTAAAACATTTACATCATCAAATTGGGCCTACACCTACATCCAGATTCGAACAGTGCTGGGAAGTCCTGGAAACAGCAATCTGGAGTCCCAGCTGGGAAAGGTCCCAGGCAGTGTGGCCACTCTATGGGTGAGACTTCAGTTTGTACTCTAGGAGAGTCCACTTCTAATCCCAGGCTGCAAACTGATATCATCAGTTTGCGTGCAAACATGCAGTCTGGTTTTCTTCAACAATGCTGTTTGTTTTACTCTGTGAGTCACAAGATTTTCCAGACCCTGGGTAACTGGCCAGGTTCTCAGGGCTCAAGAAATTCCAAGACCCACTCTCTTTCTTTATCCTAAGAGCCTCCAGACTTCCTGATGGCAGCTTATGAGCAAGCATGTAGGCCAGACAAGGTCACAAATTGGTCAGAGGCCTAGTATGGCCTCTGAAGCCTGAAAAAGACTATTTCCATTTCAGTTTTCCTAAATAGACTCAGTGATTCAGGTCCATCGTCCAATTAACATTCAACTTTTTATCATACTATGTAAAGAGCTTGCATGAGAAGGGGGAAAAAGTAGAAGTCAAAAATATACAGCTCAGGAAAGTCTTGGTTATTCTGTGGCAACAAGCAACTCCCAAATCACAGTGACTTAACCTCCCAAAATGTCATAAGAATTTAAATTACATGTGCAGTGTGAGTTGATATTGGTGCCCTTCTCATTATCGATACTCAGGGATGAGACTAAGAAGTGTCCATTTGACACATGCTTCCTCCATACCATGGAAGATGGCAAGGAATGGTGGCTCTCAAAGTTTCCAGAAGTGATATGTCATTTTCACCCATGTGGCATTGGCCAAAGCATGTCACACAGTCTATCTTCAAATGGGGTAGGGAAATGCAAGCCTACTCTGTCCAGAAATACTTGAGGACCAGCACTGATGACTCTCTGAGACTGTTACATGCACAAATATTGTGGGTTTGAGCTTTCCTACTTTACCACACACTAGTTTTATAACCTTGGTAAAACTTGACTTTCTCAACAGTAAAATAGATATAATACCACCTACCCTACTTACCTCATGGGGTTATTTTGAGGGCCAAATTCCCTAATGTGTGTAAAAGCACTCTGAATGTGTGAAGGGTTCTCACCAGAAAAATTTTTAGTTCCTGATACATGTCTTTATTTCCATCTGTGCTCTATTATGTTGGTTAAGCAATGGATGATTTGTTCTTAATGTATCTGAATGTTCTTATATAACCGTAATATGAATAAGATTATTTATATATTATAAAAAGGCAGACACAAAATCTGAAAATTCAATTAGTTTTGTTCTCTATATCAGTGTAAGAATGTGGAATATTATTCTGTTTCTCAGAAAGCCAGTTTCACCACTGCTTCCATTCCTGTGACTCTACATACCCCAAAAGATTTGTCCTGTAAATCAATAGTTTAGTATGGAGGGAGGCCTCCAGGAGCACAAAGTCCCCAGGATCATGATTGCATAACCGCAAAACTGCTTTCCAAAAAGAAGGGATTTGAAAGGCTATGTGGAGAAGGGAAAAGGAAAAGAAGAGAAACTGAATAAATGGCTGGCTGCCAGAGAGAAACTTTGGGGATGAGCAAGTGTATTTAGTCAGAAATTTTAAGTTTTTTTGTGGAGCTTATTATTTGAATCTTCTTTCATGTCTCTATACACAGTTCACAAAATAGCCATAACACTCACTGAAGTTTTGTGGAAGTGAACCTTTGTTTTGTTAACTTTTTTTTTTTTTCTTTTGAGAGGATGGTTTATTAAATGCTGAGTATGGGCTCAAGGTGGACACTAGTTGAGAACCCAGTCTTATTTTTGAGAAATCCACTAAAATGAGTGAAACCAAGAATGATGAGAATGAGAAAAGCAGTCTTTCAGGCAAGACTCAAAACCAGCTAGCCAATTATTTGTGTCTTCCAAAATAGAATTTAGAAGTTTATACATTCTATAGTCCCTCTACTTATTTATCATTTGATTATATAAATAACATTTTTGATGACTCACCCCCATTAGGAAGTATACTTAACCATTCAGTTTCCCAGGGCCAGAGCAGTGATCATTGTAAACAGGCCATAGGACTGGTAACAAGTTCAAGATGGAAAGTGAATATACAACAGATCCTCTAAACTAGAAGCATTGGAGGAGAAAACAAGGAACAAGCATAGAAACGAAGCAGATTGGAACAGGTTAAATGGGAGGTAATCTAAATTTATGCTGAAAACTGGACCCAGTGTATCTACACTGGCCAGCTTAGCCCTCTCCAAGTTGCTAGAACAGAACAGACACTAGATATTTATTGGTCCTTTGGATTTCTCTCACCATTAACTTTTCAACAGGTTTTTAATTCACAAAGCATCTGGGTTTGTGCAATTGCTTACCTAATAGTGCGCATTACATGGTTGGTTGGTAACCAGGACAGAGATAAACTAGGGAAATATAGTGTTCTTCAAAATATCTCAAGTGGTGGAGTAGAAAAATATGGTTTAGTAAAATGTTCAGTAAAATAGCTATTTCATGGCTTAAAGTCCTAGTCCTGTTACTTCTAAACTGTGTGACCCAAGCCAAGTCACTTCACCTCTCTGAGAAGCAGTTTTCCTATATGAAACTGGATAATAACAATAAACTCACTGCCTACATCACATGGTTATTGGACAATGTACCAATTAAACATTTAAGCTCTATTTTTTTTAAAACATCTTTATTAGAGTATAATTGCTTTACAATGGTGTGTTAGTTTCTGCTTTATAACAAAGTGAATCAGCTATACATATACATATATCCTCATATCTCCTCCCTCTTGTGTCTCCCCCCACACACCCTCCCTATCCCACCCCTCTGTGTGGTCAAAAAGCACCGAGCTGATCTCCCTGTGATTTGAGGCTGCTTCCCACTAGCTAACTATTTTACATTTGGTAGTGTATAGATGTCCATGCTACTCTCTCACTTTGTCGCAGCTTACCCTTCCCCCTCCCCATGTCCTCAAGTCCATTTTCTATGTCTGTGTCTTTATTCCTCTCCTGCCCCTAGGTTCTTCAGAACCATTTTTTTTTTAATATTGCATATATATGTGTTAGCATACGGTATTTGTTTTTCTCTTTCTGACTTACTTCATTCTGTATGACAGACTCTAGGTCCATCCACCTCACTATGCAAATACCATACTCTCCTACATTCATGCCTCTTCATGGGTGTTTCCTTTGCACAGCCTTCACCCCCAAACTGCTGCATATGCTAACCCCTAAAGGCTCTTCATGCCTAAACTCCAGTGGCCTTCTCTGGCCAATGCCTTCATCCCCAGTTTGGTAAGATGCTCTTCCTCTATCCATTATAGTGTAAATTATACTGTATCATCATTTCCTAATGTCATTTTCCTGATGGCAAGTCAGTCTCAATTTATTAAAGAATTAGCTCTATTCTCTATAGTCTTTTTCAAAAGAACACTTGATGACTATTATTGCTTAAAATGTCAACATGAAGACAAAGATAGACAAAGACAAAAATGGCTAATTATTACCATTTTGACACTAGTTTATGCCTTCTTCACATCAACCAAATACTTACTAACTCAGTCAAGGTCAAGCTAGAACCCGCTCCCTTAGATCAAACATAAACATAAGAAAAAGCAAGGACACATAAACATACGAAAAAGCAAGGACACATGAACTGCGGATCTGTACTTGATTATAAATTTGTCACCTAGACAATTGAAACTATGTGTATACTTAATACTTTAAAATATAATCATCAAAGTAAATACACACTCAACTCTCATAGAGGTTTTCCTAATCCATAGAATATGTCTTTGGACACCCAAGGGCAACCCAAGGGACACACAGTTGCAGAAAAATTGTCCTGGAGATTGGATGGAACAGAGTGTTACTGAGTTGAACTCAGGTCTGCTTGCCTGACAGGCAGCAAAATCAATCTACTGACACTGTTACCAGACTCAGGTTCAACTGCTCACCACTTGAAAGCCAATACTGGAGAGATGAGTGTTGGCTGGAAAGAAAAGTTTGCTTTATTCAGGAGGTTGGGAACCTGGGGAGAAGGCAGACTCATGTCTAAAAATCAATCCTGAAGATTCTGCTCAACCATGAAAGTTTTTAAAGGGAGAATCATTTGTGGAGGGGGTGAGAGTTTATCTTTCACTGTGTGCAGATTTTCTTCTAATCGACTGGTGGTGAGGTAATACAATGATGTTTTGGAAATCTTAACTACTAACCTTCTGTTTCTAACCAGTCTGGAGTCTATATGCTGTGGTCAGCATGTAGTCGCCATCCTCTACTGGGCGGGGGGTCTTAGTTTCTGCAGAACTCAAAGATATGCATCAGATTGTTATCTATATTCCTTCAGAAGGAACTAGAAGTCCTGTGAGTCTACTGTTCTAATTATTAACTGCTTGTGTCTGCTCATTGGAACTCAGGGAAGGCCAGACAAGAAGCAGGGAACATGGAGGGGCTTGTACTAGAAGGCCCCACAGGTCCCATTCAGTTTCAATCCCCCCCACTTTTTTTTTTTTGATAGTCCTCAATCTTGAGGGGAACAGGGGTGAGACAAGAAAGTGAATAAAGTTTTGGATAGAGAGGTTAATCATAAACTTGGCATAGAAACTCAGTTTTAGGGGGACTCGGTTTCCAGAGTACAAATGGTGAGAACAGAGAGCTAAATAACTCACCTGCAATATAATATTTTAACAGAATTCTGAACTAAAGTTATGAAGAGATATGGTTGGCAGATAAGTTGTAGAAAAACTCAAAATATACTGGACATAAAGAGATTTATTCTGGAATGCAAGTAGAAGTCAACCAGACAATCAAGACAGATGTAATTAACACAAACTGAAGAAGACACAGAGAAGGAAAAGCAATTTCTTGGGCAAAGGATTATTGCTTCAAATTTCTTTACTGCTAGGCAATGCTGGACACTGATTTGATTTTTATTGCAATGCAGTGATAACAAAGTCACATATCATTTTGTTTCCTCAGAAGATATTAAAAGGAAAAGTCTCTCTCATTCTGTTATTTAAACGTTGATCTTTAGCCTGAGTCAAGGGGTTCCTTAACCCAATAACTGGCTTTCCCAAAGCATCCAGACTGGTGTCGACTTAGAATGCTGCCTGGCACCTCCGGGGCTTGAAGTTCTCAGAAAGTCCACTGAATAAAACATAATTCTCAAATTTTAGGTTTTGCATTTTTTTCATTTGACAGTGGTCTCTCTAGGAAGTGCATCTGGAGGGATGTAGGAGGGTGAGTGTGGTTTGACAGCACTAACTTTTGTGATTTCCTTAACAATGGAATACTTAGAGTTTCAAGAAATTCACAGAAGTGAATTCAGAGAAAGAACAATGGTTATCCCTGGGAGGGATATGTGAGGTGCACCCAAGCATGGACACTTTGATGAATCCCTCTCATCCTTTCCTTTTTCACTTCTGTTTGTTTAATTATTTTTTTTAATATAACACAGATGCAGTACTTTGTAATTAAAGCAAAAACATGAAGGATCACCAGAGTAATTCTAAAATCCCTTGATATCCTTCCTCTATTTTCTTCTGGAATAGTAGTAGTTATTACAATGGAAGAAATGACATTGCTTAATACCTTGTTGAGCAAGAAGACACCTTATTTTTAAAGGATTATATTTCCATAACTTCAAAATCAGCTACTGCTTGACCACTGGGGAAGATTACTTTTAATGCTTTTCCCAAGAGGGCTTCTCATTAAAATGACTCTGTGTTAGGAGCTAATGTAGAAACTCATTTTGCTCCTTAATTACTTCATGGGTAGAAATTGCTTCCTAAGCTTTACTTGGAACTGAGTTTTTTCCCCCTTAACTTAATTTCCCTTCATTCACCAGGTTCAATTGCCTGTGATAAATACAAAGAATAAAAACAGTATGTCACCTGAAGTTCTCCAGCAACAAAAATTGTATTTCTCAATTATATCTGTTATGAACCACCTTTTCTATTCTATGTAAAGATGTGCAACCCATCTTGAAATTGCAGGCCTTTTATTTTCACTCTGAGCCTGGACATTGTTAGGACTATTTTAATTCAAGCACTGTTAGTGTCTCAGATTTCAGTAATGCAGTGAGCAAAATAATCTATGAGAGGTGAAATAGAAAAGTATTCAGGATGACCTGAACCTATCACATCTGATCATCATAAATAGCTTGACACTGTAGTGTGCCTTTTCCAGTTCCTACCTCAGAGAAATTTATGTTGAATTGGAAGCTCAATTTTGCTACCTACCATTAAGAAAAGTCAGATGGAGCTCAGATAAAGTAACTTAACTTGGCAGGAGTTCCACAAATGCCACTTGCCTCCCTCTTTGGTGAGGAATAGATACTGCCTTTCAGAGTAGGCTTGAGTATGGATTCTTGATTCAAGCAGATCTCCACAGCTCCTCTTGACCTTTATTTTTGACATAGGTCTAGCCAGATGAAAAACTTGATTCTAACAATTTATTTTTAGAGAAAAAGGAAGACTTATTTAGAAGGAGAGAGCAAGCCAAGTGACACAGGGAACTGGGGATTTCTTTAGAAACTTTCCTTTTGATGAGTAGTATTCTCTTCTTTATCAAATACCTAATATACATTAATGCTAATGAAATGAGCAGAAGTTTATTTACATAAAAACTTTATTAAATCCAAAATTTAAATACAAATCAGTACACCTACCACATAAAAATACCACTCAATCTAAATGTATATTTACATACAAAACATTATCTTTTGTAACTAGTATGTTGATGATGATTGAATTATGAATGTTAACTTTCCAATACATAGCTTGCCTTTGAAGCTCATTAAATTCATTCCCTTAACTTGATATGTAACATTGCTATGAATTAATTATAAAAGATACAACTTTGATTTTATAAACAAAACAATAAATTCTTTGGGAAAATATATATGGCTTATACATATCTGAAAAATACTTGACTTCTTTAGTAATCAGACATAAAAATTAAATCAACAGTAGACATTCTCCACTTAATTGACTCACCAGATTAAGCTTCTCCATTTCTATTGTAAAATGCAATTAATTAATGATTGTGTTTAATTTAATTGATTAATTAATGGGAAGGACAACACTATAGCAAGTGATAGTGCACTTCTGCTCTTAGTAGTTGAGCCCCATACTTACTGTGAATCAGTTGTGGTTGTTCTCAAACCATTTTAAAATAGCAATACTTGTCATCACAATCACATAATTTAGTTATGTTAATTAACTATATACAACTAAAGAAGAAAGTGTTACTTCTATGTTGAGTGTGTTAGGAAGTCTCACTAAAAATGAGCTAGGAAAAAATTTGCTGGTATTGAATTAGATATATACATTTATATAGATGAGATAACTGTAAGAAAAATGAAATCAATAAGAATCTAGGACTGTGCATTTGGAGCACTTTAGATTTTCTTTCCACTTTATAATAGAAAATGGAAATCATAGAAGACCAATTAAAGGAGTGATTTATGCAAGAAAATCCAATCATGTACCTGAAAAAGGAAAAAAAAAAAGGTTCCAATCCTGAAAGAAGTCAGTTATGCCATCTAGCATTTCTAATAACATACTTCAGCAATTTATGTTCAGCCAGTTTGAAGCAGCCCTTTGTTGGTGATGTCTGTACTAATTTGCAGTATATCTGAATAACTGGTCCATCTCTGATGTTAGCTTTTCATATAACATACTGATTGTATGTTTGGCAACTACTCACCCATACCTCTTCCCCTCCGTAGAAGAGTTTATTTCCCCACCCCACTGACTTGGGATTGCCCATGTGACTTATTTCAGCC
Organism: Delphinus delphis; assembly: GCF_949987515.2. Classification (NCBI taxonomy): domain Eukaryota; kingdom Metazoa; phylum Chordata; class Mammalia; order Artiodactyla; family Delphinidae; genus Delphinus; species Delphinus delphis. Next base: position 34,329,859 of record NC_082701.1, read on the forward strand.
ATTAGAAAGTGATGGAAGTGACAATGTGTCAATTCTTAGCTAAGGTTTTATGAGGTTTGACCAATTTCTGCGAGTCCTACGGAGCCTCTGACATCCACCATGAGAAGATCATGCTCCAGACTGAAGTTCTTCCTTTAGTCTGAGTCTCAAAATGGAGGAAACCTGAATCTGACCAGCAGCATGGAATCAGGTGATTAGCCCAGCTAAGCTGGGTCAAGTTGAAGCTGAGTTGCAGTTAACCCATGAACTGTGATGCAGGAGACTTAACTAGGTGTTGTTGAAGGCACTGAGTTTTGTTTTGTTTTTTTTACACATGAATACTGGGGCGAAAGAAGACTAATCCAGCTTTTAACCAATTTTATGACTAGTCTTTTTAAATAGACATTCCTTTTTAATATTTTGTCTATAACATGTATGTAGTATCTCTTTTTCTCCACTGAAGATGACCCTTGCTCATAAATAAATATTTGAACTGGTATTATTTGGAACTACTTATTTCACAGCAAGTCCAAAACAATACTGTGAAATGTGTTTGTAATTCACTTGGGAAATTTGCCTTAACAGACACATGCCCAAAATAGAAATGGCTTTGGCTGTACATCAAAATGTGAAGAATCAATGCATCTTAATATCCTTTAAGTAAATTTAAATGTTTGAGACTCATGTATTATATATATATATGATTCCTTGTTTTATCTCAACCTTTTTTTTTTTTTTTTTTTTGCGGTATGCGGGCTTCTCACTGTTGTGGCCTCTCCCGTTGCAGAGCACAAGCTCCGGACGTGCCGGCCCAGCGGCCATGGCTCACGGGCCCAGCTGCTCCACGGCATGTGGGATCCTCCCGGACCGGGGCATGAACCCATGTCCCCTGTATCGGCAGGTGGACTCTCAACCACTGCGCCACCAGGGAAGCCCTATCTCAATCTTTTATGTTAGTCTACAACTACTAGATAACAGTAGCATTTTATGAGTATATTATTATTGGCAAAGAACACATGCCTGGCATTAGAGAGAGTGTGAGGAAATGGGCAGTCTCTATACACTCTAATAGTTGAAGTATGTACTTTTTGGACGTGGTAAGCAAAGTGCCTCTGGTCACACCATAAGGTATGTGGAAGGAGTCATTCTGTCCTTATTGTGTGCTATAACCCAGAAGAGGACTTGGCACATATTTGGCAATCAGAAAATATTTAATGAATGGAAAGATGTATATGCCTAAATCCTGGCATGGATACAACACTTTGAGACTGGTTTTATTGACTTTCTACTCCTCCCCCTTGCTTGCTTTCTCATGCGAGTATAATTACGCCCATAAATATACTACAGGCAGAAAAATGTGTCACGAATAATGAAACGAAGAGAGTTGGTGACTCACTGATTGACTAGTCCTTTTATGGACTATTGATTGAATATCTAATAATATGCATAAAAATTGGAAGTGTGCATGCAATTTGCAATGGTCCAGTCAGAATATTTCCAAAGACATTGTCTCTTCTCTAGTGTGGCTGTTTCTATCAGTTGAGTTGTAGGGAGGCAGGCTTACAAGGATATTCATTGGAGGCTTGATTGTAGTAGTGAATAATTATAAACAATATAAAATGTCTGATTATAGAGAATTGGTTAAATCTATCATGGGGTATACATGCAATGAAATACAGCATGTCTTCATTTAGTAGGAACTCAGTAAATATTGTTGAGTCACTGACTGCAGCCTTTAAAAACAAGGATGTAAATATATATTTTATTGACAATGAAAAAAGTCCACAATATATTAGGACTAACAGGTTACCAAGTGGCATGTATAATGTAGTTCTAATTCTGGGGAGGTGGGAGGGAACACCATATATATCTATCTGTCATCTCTCTCATTCTCTATACATCTTCCTATCTATCTGTCTACATAGAAATGTTAAAGGATTCTTACCTGAGTATTAAAAGTTGTTATCTCAAGGGGTAAAAATTTGTGTTATTTTTCTCTTCTTAGCTTAATGTTTTTATTATCTTCTGATTTATTTTATAATTATAAAAAGAGAAAGACAATACAATTTTGAAAAAAAATAATTATGTATGTAAAGTATTTGGGGATGGACTTTGGTATAAAACCAAATCATCTGTTCAGTAGGTAAAGGATATTCACTATCTCAATTCCCATGTGTTCTGTTTGTCATGGCATTTATGGGTGAATTGACAAGTGTTGTAAATGGATGAGGGGTTGGAAAACTTAGGTTCTTCTACCAGATCCACATTCTACCTTCACACATAGTAACAGTTGATCACTTATTCTATAGAACAAGGCAGAAGGTAATTTTGGACCTTATTCCTTAGACCATTAATCAGAAAATAAATACCAGAAAGAGACAGGTAAAGCACTATTTAAAACTAAATTAGTTCTTCATTCTTCAAATAATTTCCCAAGAAATCTCAATGTCTGGAGAATACACAGATGTGTGGTGTATGGGACATACTTATAATAAAATAGTATTTGCTGTTTATCTGAAATTTAAATGTAACTAGGTGCCCTATATTTTATCTTTGATCAATCTAGCAACCTATTGACAACCCATCTGTTTGGCCTTTCTCGTTGAATAGGAAATAAGCAAAACTGCCTTCAAGGTTATAGTGCCAGATGTAGTATATCTCTCTTTTACTTTCCCTCTCAGCTCCTGGCCCCTGACTCTGCATTGGCTCATCCAGCCCTAGCACTGACAGCTGTAGTGACTATGTTTTCCTATAATGCAGAGATAAGGCCCTATGAACCCATCCTCATTCTATACCTGATAGAGAAGAATAAATACTAGTATGTTTGTTATGTAGAACAACAACAAAAATGCCCTAGTATTCTCTTTCTCTCCCTCTCCTCCCCTACCAGCCAAGAAAGCATTAATGATATGGTTCTAATAATCTCCTTTATTATCTCCTAGGATGAAAGGATGCTCATTGTTGCAGATAAGTTACCTGCTGCCTAAATAGTACTGCATAACCAACCATCTCAAAAGATAATCACTTAGAGGGGGCAGTTTGAGATGGTAGCCTAAGATCCTGAACTCACATCCTCCCATGGACACAACAAATGTGTAGCTACATATGGGTCAGTTCCCTCTGAAAATGACCTGAAAACTAGCTGAAGAGCTCCTCTGCAACAAAGGATAGAAGAAATAAATCAAGATGAGTAGAAGAGGCAGAAACACAGTCCTGTCAAGAACCCCATACCCACAATTAGGAGGTATTTCACAAATATGAAACTTCTCCCTGAGGACTGCTAGGGGGGTATGTGTGTGTGCCCAACAACAGGCACATATATTTATGATACTAGCATAAAACAAACACAGAGATCAGTGGAACAGAATAGAGAGCCCAGAAATAAACCCACACATATATGGTCAATTAATCTATGACAAAGGAGGCAAGAGTATAGAATGGGGAAAAAGTTTCTTCAATAAATGGTTTTGGGAAAACTGGAAAGCCACATGCAAAAGAATAAAATGGGACCACTCTCTTATACCATGAACAAAAATTAACTCAAAGTGAATGTAAGACCAGAAACAATAAAACTCCTAAAAGACAACATAGGCAGAAAGCTCCAGAATGTAATGACTTAGACAATAAGATTAATTTAGCTCACAAGTTTGCAGGTGAGGTTTTTTTTTTGGATAAACTTCAGTTTATTTTATTTTATTTTTTAACATCTTTCTTAGAGTATAATTGCTTTACAGTGGTGTGTTAGTTTCTGCTTTATAACAAAGTGAATCAGGTATACATATACATATATCCCCATATACCCTCCCTCTTGCGTCTCCCTCCAACCCTCCCTATCCCACCCCTCTAGGTGGTCACAAAGCACAGAACTGATCTCCCTCTGCTATGTGGTTGCTTCCACTAGCTATCTATTTTACATTTGGTAGTGTATATGTGTCCATGCCACTCTCTCACTGCATCCCAGCTTACCCTTCCCCCTACCCGTGTCCTCAAGTCCATTCTCTACATCAGAGTCTTTATTCCTGTCCTGCCCCAGGTTCTTCAGAACATTTTTTTTTTTTAGATTGCATATATATGTGTTAGCATATGGTATTTGACTCACTTCACTCTGTATGACAGACTCTGGGTCCATCCACCTCACTAAAAATAATTCAATTTCTCTTCTTTTTATGGCTGAGTAATACTCCATTGTGCCACATCTTCTTTATCCATTCATCTGTCGATGGACACGTAGGTTACTTCCATGTCCTGGCTATTGTAAAGAGAGCTTCAGTGAACATTGTGGTACATGACTCTTTTTGAATTATGGTTTTCTCAGGATATATGCTCAGTAGTGGGATTGCTGGGTCATATGGTAGTTCTATTTTTAGTTTTTGAAGGAAACTCCATACTGTTCTCCATAATGGCTGTACCAATTTACATATCCACAAACAGTGCAAGAGGCTTCCTTTTTCTCGACATTCTCTACAGCATTCATTGTTTGTAGACTTTTGGATGATGGACATTCTAACTGGTATGGTGATACCTCATTGTAGTTTTGAATTGCATTTCTCTAGTGATTAGTGATGCTGAGTGTCTTTTCATGTGTTTGTTGGCAATCTGTATATCTTCTTTGGATAAATGGCTGTTTAGGTTTTCTGCCCATTTTTGGATTGGATTGTTTGATTTTTGATATTGAGCTACAAGAGCTACTTATAAATTTTGGAGATTAAGCCCATGTCAGTTGCTTCATTTGCAAATATTTTCTCCCATTCTGAGGGTTGTCTTTTCATTTTGTTTGTGGTTTCCTTTGCTGTGCAAAAGATTTTAACTTTCATTAGGTCCCATTTGTATATTTTTGTTTTTATTTCCATTTCTCTAGGAGGTGGGTCAAAAAGGATCTTGCTGTGATTTATATCATAGTGTGTTCTGCCTATGTTTTCCTCTAAGAGTTTTATAGTATCTGGCCTTATATTTAGGTTTTTAATCCATTTTGAGTTTATTTTTGTGTATGGTGTTAGGAAGTGTTCTAATTTCATTCTTTTACATGTAGCTGTCCAGTTTTCCAAGCAACACTTATAGAAGAGGCTATCTTTTCTCCATTATATATTCTTGCCTCCTTTATCAAAGATAAGGTGACCATATGTGCATGGGTTTATCTCCGGGCTTTCTATCCTGTTCCATTGATCTATATTTCTGTTTTTGTGCCAGTACCATACTGTATTCATTACTGTAGCTTTGTAGTATTGTCTGCAGTCTGGGAGCCTGATTCTTTCAGCTCCATTTTTCTTTCTCAAAGTTGCTTTGGCTATTCAGGGTCTTTTGTGTTTCCATACAAATTGTGAAAATTTTTGTTCTAGTTCTGTGAAAAACACTATTGGTAGTTTGATAGGGATTGCATTGAATCTGTAGATTGGTTTGGGTGTTATAGTCATTTTCATAATGTTGATTCTTCCAATCCAAGAATATGGTATATCTCTCCATCTGTTTGTATCACCTTTAATTTATTTCATCAGTGTCTTATAGTTTTCTACATACAGGTATTTTGTCTCCTTAGGTAGGTTTATTCCTAGGTATTTTACTCTTTTTGTTGCAATGGTAAATGGGAGTGTTTCCTTAATTTCTCTTCCAGATATTTTGTCATTAGTGTATAGGAATGCAAGAGATTTCTGTGCATTAATTTTGTATCCTGCTACTTTATCAAATTCATTGATTAGCTCTAGTAGTTTTCTGGTCAAATCTTTAGGATTCTCTATGTATAGTATTGTGTCATCTACATACAGTGACAGCTTTACTTCTTTTCTAATTTGGGTTCCTTTTATTACTTTTTCTTCTCTGATTGCTGTGGCTAAAACTTCCAAAAATATGTTGAATAAGAGTGGTGAGAATGGACAACCTTGTCTTGTTCCTGATCTTAGAGGAAATGGTTTCAGTTTTACACCATTGAGAATGATGTTGGCTATGGGTTTGTCATGTATGGCCTTGATTATGTTGAGGTAAGCTCCCTCTATGCCTACTTTCTGGAGAGTTTTATCATAAATGGGTGTTGAATTTTGTCAAAAGCTGTTTCTTCATTTATTGAGATGATCATATGCTTTTTCTCCTTCAATTTGTTAATATGGTGTATCACATTGATTGATTTGCATATATTGAAGAATCCTTGCATTCCTGGGATAAACCCCACTTGTTCATGGTGTATGATCCTTTTAATGTGCTGTTGGATTCTGTTTGCTAGTATTTTGTTGAGGATTTTTGTATCTATGTTCATCAGTGATATTGGCCTGTAGTTTTCTTTCTTTGTGACATCTTTGCCTGGTTTTGGTATCAGGGTTATGGTAGCCACGTAAAATGAGTTTGGGAGTGTTCCTCCCTCTGATGTATTCTTGAAAAGTTTGAGAGAGATAGGTGTTAACTCTTCTCTAAATCTTTATTAGAATTTGTCTGTGAAGCCATCTGGTCCTGGGATTTTATTTGTTGAAAGATATTTAATCACAGTCTCAATTTCAGTGCTTGTGATTCATCTGTTTATATGTTCTATTTCTTCCTGGTTCAATCACAGAATGTTGTGCTTTTCTAAGAATTTGTCCATTTCTTTCAGGTTGTCCACTTTATTGGCTTATAGTTGCTTGTAGTAATCTCTCATGATCCTTTGTATTACTGCATCTCAGTTGTTACTTCTTTTTCATTTCTAATTCTATTGATATGAGTCTTCTCCCTTTTTTCCTTGATGAGTCTGGATAATGGTTTATCAATTTTGTTCATCTTCTCAAAGAACCAGCTTTTAGTTTTATTGATCTTTGCTATTGTTGCTTTCATTTCTTTTCACTTATTTCTGATCTGATCTTTATGATTTCTTACTTTCTGCTAACTTTGGGATTTTTTTGTTCTTCTTTCTTTAATTGCTTTAGGTGTAAGGTTAGGTTGTTTATTTGAGATGTTTCTTGTTTCTTGAGGTAGGATTGTATTGCTATAAATTTCCCTCTTAGAACTCCTTTTGCTGCATCCCATAGATTTTGGGTCATCGTGTTTTCATTGCCATTTGTTTCTAGGTATTTTTTGATTTCCTCTTTGATTTCTTCAGTGATCTCTTGGTTATTAAGTAGTGTATTGTTTAGTCTTCATGTGTTTTTTTTTTTTTTTTTTTACAGTTTTTTCCTGTAATTGATATTTAGTTTTATAGAATTGTGTTCAGAGAAGATACTTGATATGTTTTCAGTTTTCTTAAATTTACCAAGGCTTGATTTGTGACCCAAGGTATGATCTATCCTGGAGAATGTTCCATGAGCACTTGAGAAGAGAGTGTATTCTGTTGTTTTTGGATGGAAAGTTCTATAAATATCAATTAAATCCATCTTGTTTAATACATAATTTAAAGCTTGTATTTCCTTATTTATTTCATTTTGGATGATCTGCCCATTGGTGAAAGTGGGGTGTTAAACTCCCCTTTTATGATTGTGTTACTGTTGATTTCCCCTTTTATGGCTGTGAGCATTTGCCTTATGCACTGTGGTGCTCCTATGTTGAGTGCATATATATTTACAATTGTTGTATCTTCTTGGGTTGATCCCTTGATCATTATGTAGTGTCTTTCTTTGTCTCTTGCAATCATCTTTATTTTAAAGTCATTTTGTCTGATATGAGAATTGCTACTCCAGCTTTCTTTTGATTTCTATTTGAATGGAATATCTTTATCCATCCCCTCACTTTCAGTCCACATGTGTCCCTAGGTCTCAAGTGGGTCTCTTGTAGACAGCATATATATATGTCTAGTTTTTTTTTTTTTTTTCCATTCAGCCAGTGTATGTCTTTTGGTGGGATATTTAATCCATTTACATTTAAAATAGTTATCAACATGTATGTTCCTATTACCATTTTCTTAATTTTTTTGGCTTTGCCATTGTAGGTCTTTTCCTTCTCTTGTGTTTCCTGCCTGGAGAAGTTCCTTTAGTATTTGTTGTAAAGCTGGTTTGGTGGTGCTGAATTCTCATAGCTTTTGCTTGTCTGTAAACATTTTAATTTCTTTGGTGAATCTGAATAAGATCCTTGCTGGGTAGAGTAATCTTGGTTGTAGGTTTTTCCCTTTCTTTACTTTAAATATATCTTGTCACTCCCTTAAGGTTTGCAGAGTTTCTGCTGAAAGATCAGCTGTTAACCTTATGGGGATTCCCTTGAATGTTTTTTGCTGTTTTTTTCCTTGCTACTTTTAATATTTTTCTTTGTATTTAATTTTTGATAATTTGATTAATATGTGTCTTGGCATTTTTCTCCTTGGATTTACCCTGTATGAGACTCTCTGTTCTTCCTGGACTTGATTGAATATTCCCTTTCTCATATTAGGGAAATTTTCAACTTTAATCTCTTCAAATATTTTCTCAGACCCTTTCTTTTACTCTTCTTCTTCCAGGACCCCTATAATTCAAATGTTGGTGCATTTAATGTTGTCCCAGAGGTCTCTGACACTATCCTCAATTATTTTCATTCTTTATTCTTTATTCTGATCTGCATAGTTATTTCCACTATTTTATCTTCCAGGTCACTTATCTGTTCTTCTGCCTCAGTTATTCTGCTGTTGATTCCTTCTAGAGAATCAATAGCAGAATTTCATTTATTGTGTTGTTTCAATTTCATTTATTGTGTTGTTCATCATTTTTTTTTTTTTGCTTTTTAGTTCTTCTAGGTCTTTGTTAAATGTCTCTTGTACTTTCTCCGTTCTATTTCCAAGATTTTGGATACCTTTACTATCATTACTCTGAATTCTTTTTCAGGTGGACTGCCTATTTCCTCTTCATTTGTTTGGTCTGGTGGGTTTTTACCTTGCTCCTTCATCTGCTGTGTGTTTCTCTGTCTTCTCATTTTGCTTAATTTACTGTGTTTGGGGTTTCCTTTTTGCAGGCTGTAGGTTCATAGTTTCCGTTGTTTTTGGTGTCTGTCCCCAGTGGCTACGGTTGGTTCAATAGGTTTTGCAGGCTTCCTGGTGTTAGAACACTGGTGTCTGTATTTTGGTGGATGAGGCTGGATCTTGTCTTTCTGTTGAGCAGGACCACATCTGGTGGTCTGTTTCAGGGTGTCTGTGACCTTATTAGGATTTTGGGCAGCCTCTATGCTTATGGGTGTGGTTTTGTTCCTGTCTTACTAGTTGTTTGGCATAGGGTGTTCAGCACTGTAGCTTGCTTGTCATTGAGTGTAGCTGGGTCTTAGCATTGAGATGGAGAACTCTGGGAGAGCTTTCACCATTTGATACTATGTGGAGCTGGGTTGTCTCTGGTGGACCAATGTCCTGAACTCGGCTCTCCTTCCTCAGAGCCACAGGCCTGACACCCAGTGGGAGCACTGAGACCCTGTCAGCTACACAGCTCAGAAGAAGAGGAAGTAAAAATGAAAGAAAGAAAGAAAATAAATAAATAAAATAAATTTATTAAAATTAAAAAAATATTTAAAAGTAGTAAGAAAAAGAGGAAGAGAGTTACCAAACCAAAAACAAATCCACCAATGATAACAAGCACTAAAAACTATACCAAAAAACCCCAAAACAACGGACAGACAGAAGAGTAGGAAAAATAGTAAAAGCAAAGCTATGCAGACAAAATCACACAAAGAAGCATACACATACACACTGTCAAAAAGAGAAAAAGGAAATATATATATACATATATATATATGTATATATATATATAAAGAAAAAGGAACAAAACCAATAAACAAATCTACCTGTGATAATAAATTCTAAATACTAAGCTAAGATAAACATGAAACTAGAAACCAATTAGATGCAGAAAGCAAACCCCATGTCTACAGTTGCTCCTGAAGTCCACCACTTCAATTTTGGGATGATTTGTTGTCTATTCAGGTATTCCAGAGATGCAGTGTACATCAAGTTGATTGTGGAGATTTAATCCACTACTCCTGAGACTGCTGGGAGAAATATCCTGTTCTTTTCTTTGTTCACACAGCTCCTTGGGTTCAGCTTTGGAATTGACTCCACCTTTGTGTGTAGGTCCCCTGAGTGCACACAGGTGAGCTTTTAAGGCTGAGCTTGCCTGGGCAGTTCTTCTGTTTTCAGCTGGGATCACTGACATGTCTGTAATATGACTAACTGGGGCAACATATGTCACTGGGTTCTGCATTCTTCATCTTCCAGCAGGCCAACTTGGGCAGAGACAAAGATATAAGAGCACAAGTGGAAATATGTGAACACTTTTTTTAAGTCTTGGTTTGTGTATCATTTGATAACATCTTTTTATCCATACTAGTCATATGTCCAACTAAAATCAAGGGACAGGGAAACATAATCCATCCTTTGGTGGGAGAATGTATAAATTCACATGACAAAGGGCATGGGTATGTGAAAGATTGAAGGTGTCATTAAAACAATTGATATATCACAAAATTCATGTGATAATAATTAAATAATAATGATTAGCCTTTACTAAATACTTGAACAGTTCTTTGGCACAGTATAAAATTAGTGAGGTCTCTCTACTAATGCTGAATAAATCTGCTGGCTCAACATGAGATTCTCATAACTGTTATATTCTAGGAATAACATCTTCTTCTTAGGCATCCTGGAACCACCTGTGAAAAGAATAGGCCAGCACCTCCCTAAGGAAGGTCTAGCAATAGTTCTGCTTAAAACTGAGCACCATTTGCATTTTAAACTCATAAATTGATTTTCAGTCTGACCAGGCAACTATGGCACTGTTCCTTACTGAGCCCATCAAAATTATAAATCTATTTAACCTTTTTACTCTAAACTTCTATTAAATACACAATATGCACTGCACAGATAAAGTAACACAGAATGAAATGGAAAATAAGGTTTTCATCCATCCCTAATCTAACTGTAGCAACTTGCTGATAACTAATGAAAGGACCAGAAGGTAATCATTTCCTCTTTTGAATGAAGAAGAATTTTGCAGCTTGACTGTAACTGAATTTTAAGCTCCATTTGCTGAAACTAACATGAAAACAGTATATTTTTCTCTTTTGGAATCATCATGCAAAATTGTTTGGCGACTACTGCAGAATTTTATATTCATTTTCACCTTCTCACAATCATTATGTCCCATCATACTTTATAATGAAATAAATATCCTGGATTTTATAAAATTAAGGCAGAATAAAATTGAATTATAAAGGATTTTCCCTGATGTTACTGGCAATTAACATTTAAATGAAGATTTAAACCATCTATAGCATAAAATTGAGGAAAACTATTACATTTAATTAAATGTATTGTTCACAATGATTAAAATAGAAACTTAAAAATGATTGGCAACTAATTTCATTCTTAAAGATCAAAAGTAAATTTTAATATTTTAATAATTTTTCTGTGTATACATGACATTTACTCAAATAACTAGAATCATAAATCAAAGAGGTTTTACCCTATTTTCTGAATTTATGTGTATGGTCTTCAAGGAATGTATTACTAAACATATATAATGTGGGGATTGTTAACGTAGTCAGTGGAATTGCAATGTTGTTACTGAAAATGCGTACATTTGAAAATTTACCTTGAATCTGTGAACTGCCTCTGTAGACCAACTAAACATGTAGAATAATTAGAATAGTTTTTTTTTTTCCTCCCAGTTTGGGCATATAGATTATACTGTAAATAGCCCTCATAAAGAAAGCCAGTTGTGATATAGTAAAAAGAGTATTAGACTCAGCATCATGTGTCCTGGCTTTGAGTCTCCAACAGTTATTATCTATATGACCTTGGGCAAATTTCACCCGAGCTTTACGTTTATCTGCTAAGTTTCAGTTTTGATAAACCAATGGCACACTTCAAAAACACAACTTACTGAACAGCTGAAAGAAGAAGTACACAGAAAGAAAATAAAAGATGAGGTTCCTATCTACTTTTTCTGTAGTCAATTAACCTTTTCTGGAGTTAGGCATAAAGAAGGTCAATAATTCCTCTGTTTTTCAATAATATGGATAAGCAACAAATATTATGGACTTTATGAAAATGCTTTTGTGAAACTATGGCTCTAAATATAATGACACTATTCCTCAAAGCTATTTCTAAAATGTAGATGAGAGCTTTTTTCTAAAACAACTCATAAGCTCATATAAGCACCCTGATAATTATATAATTATCATTGTTATTAGTGTTTCTAAACTTTTAGAGGGTGTGGACACTTTAAGAATTTGCCAAAGCTTTGGGCTTCTTATACAAAACAAAGTATCCATACATAAAGATTTAGAAATGTTGTGCACAGTTTCAGCAGGATTTATTAGACTGTCTGAAGCTACATAGACTTCTGATTTTAAAGTCAGATATTGGTTCATCCTTAAATTTCAAGCAATTTGTTGGTTTAACCTTAGGAGTAATTTGGATTTTAACTTTTCCTCATTAATGTTATGGTGGGGTTGAAAACCAACTGAAAACTTATTCAAGAAGAACAGTATTAAAGGTTCATATTTATATAAGATGGATAAACAAAACGTCTCCTTTTAAATTAAGAAAAAATTTTCTTAGTCTAGTGGAAACAAGACAAGAATGGATTCAATGTCAAAGAAAAGTAAAATTGCACAATGAATGGTTGCCCAAACAGGACTAGTGGTCTATATTAGGGAAAAAAAAACACTTCCTTTGCCTCTTCCTGAGGTAGCTACAGTTAAGTATTTGACAGCCTTTTTCCTTGTTGACAGAGTCCATTTAGCATTATAGAGGCTAAAAACGCTGGATGTTTGTTGTCCTAATCTTCCTTGCAGCCAAGGCACAGGCAAGTGATACAATGATGGCCAGTGAGATAGGAAAGCAGTTTACTGCAGACTTGCAGGAAATATTTATTTCTTCTTGAATAAACAATGTTCATGGTAAAGAAACCACTGCCCCTTCCTTCCTACTTTTGGATAGATATTGTCCTATGAAGGTGTTATTGAGCTATTATAGCCATCTTGTGACCATGAGTTTAAGGCCAGAGAAGCTGACATAGAGTCCTGACAACTGCTGAGTCACTTAACCAACCCTGATCTGCATATCTACAGACTCATTGTTATTAGGGAAAAAATTAACCCATATTGTTTATATGCCCACTTTTATTCAGATATACTGTTACCTGAGTCCAAAAGTACTCTAATGAACTTCCTATCTCCCAAAGTTTTCTCACTGCTGAACACAGTGAGAGGCAAGATACATTTTTATGTTATGGGAGACAGTGCAAAGCAATGATATTTCTAAAATCACAAATACCATGGTGGGGGTTCTTATCTTGACTTTAAGTAGTGCAAGAGATAGCCTCTGATGCCATTGTGTTGATTCCAACATGAAAACTCTTTTTAAGATCAGTTAAGAAAACAGGCCAGAGAGACACATGGAGAGAGAATACCAAACACCACAGATAATAAAAGCTAAAATAGCAGGTCAGAGTAGGTGAAATATGCTATGATCTGAATGAACTCTGAAGTCTTGATTTTTATGTGTTCCCTCAGTGCATGTTTATGTGACTGTGTTGGGTTTCTTTAAAAGCTTTATATAGAAGAGGACGACAATCCTGACAGAAATTTGGCTAAAAAACTCTCCAAAAATGAAAAACAAAACCAAAGAAATCAGGCATGCTATTACGTATTGCTTAGGAGGAGGTAAAGACAGGCTATATTTTGTTTTCCATTTCATACATCATTTACAACTTACTGCAGTGATTCCACAAAGTCAGGAGGCTTTAAAAAGTTAATGAGAAATATATAAGAAAAAAACTTGTTGTGTGTTATTTTGGAATACCCTGTAATGTCCAGGTTTTGTTATACAAGAAAGCAAGCCTATTTTAATGGCTTCCATTTTTATTGCACTATATTTTCAGGGAGCACCCTAAACCTTTTAAGTTAATAAATAAAAAAATACTGTGACCTTTACTTGGTTGGCAAACAACATTGTTTCAGCACTGGAATTTTCAAAGCTTGTTCTTCTGTAGTTTTGACCTCGAAGACTTTGAATTCATTGTTGCAAATTATAATGCTAATTAAATTAAACCCTGGCATTGGTTTTGGTCTTCTGATGCCATGGTACACTTGATCACAAAGGACTGGGTAATTAGTTTTACTCTTTAATCATGACTTATTTTGTGCTGGAGTCTTAAAGTCAGTTTAACTGTATATTCCATTTTAACTTAATTTGAATATATTTTTCTCTTTAACTTATTTTTAAAAAGTCCCTGGAAGGTAGAGACTCTATTATATTATTGAGTTTCTTCCAGAACACAATTACTTAATATATGTCCCATGGAAAACAACTTCCTTTGGACGTCAATAAGTACAAAATGAAAAAAAAGTTATCTTCTAAATAAGGTAGGAAAATCTTGGCTTAGAAAAAGGAAAACAAGTCTTTTGTGTCTAACTTTCAAAACATTTAAAATCCTAACACATCCCATGTCCCCAAGGTGGGGACATGTATGTAGGAAATCCCAAACATATTTGAACATAAAGTTTTCATTTTTGTTGTGTGTGGGGGGGCGTGTTTTAAAGGGATAAAATACCTCTAAAAAGAAACACACATTGAGAAATTCTGTTCTACATTACATAGTCTAGTATTATGAACGTGGTTTATGTCATATCCAGACATAGAGATTCTTTTACTGGGTTTTTTGTTTGTTTGCTTGTTTGCGGTACGCGGACCGCTCACTGTTGTGGCCTCTCCCGTTGCGGAGCACAGGCTCCGGACGCGCAGGCTCAGTGGCCATGGCTCACAGGCCTAGCCGCTCCGTGGCATGTGGGATCTTCCCGGACCGGGGCACGCACCCGTGTCTCCTGCATCGGCAGGTGGACTCTCAACAACTGCGCCACCAAGGAAGCCCTCTTTTATTGATTTTAACAAAATTCTTTCATGAAAGATGTTACTTACTTATTTTTCCAATCTGGAAAAAATAATTTTAGCATTATAGTTAAGTAAGTTTTCTTTATATAATCAGGTACAGGTTTCGCCAGCTATCTGAAAGTAGAGCGTTCCTATGAAGACTTTTGTAAGCCAAAAGGGCATAAAACAAAGAAGCAATTACCTTAGGACACATCTTGCTAATGAATACACAAAATAAATGGAGATAAAGCATAGATGTTCGCACACATTTCAAAGCTGTGGTGGCTTGAAGCTGAGATGCTGTGTGTGCTTCCTGGGGAAAGAGCTTGGTGGTGCCACTCTCGCTGCTCCGGGTGCAGCTGCCTCTATAATGGCTCCCTGCAAAACAAACACTGAACATTATTTTCACTTTTTGGCTTTTTTTGTAAAAGTGAAAGTCCTCTTTGGATTTCTTTTGGTTAGTGAAAACAGATACTAATGTGGGTTTCTTATAAAAGCAAAGTGGTGTAAAGAGAAATTTTGAAAAGTGGAGGATACCTGTATCTTGATTTAAGTGTTTTGAGAAATATTTAAATTTGTGGCTTTATAAAAGAAAGAAACAAAGTTTTTGGAAATAGCTGAATCCACATTTAATCATGCATTATTTAAAGCTTATGTAATGTGTTTATACACAAGAATTTATGGCAGATAGTCTGTAAATATTGGGACATCTACTTCCAGTACAGCCACTAGTTTATATTATCCAAACTTCTTCCAAGCAAGGTGGTTGAGAGGCCGAACCACTGAATAGAACTTTTAGCAACTTTGTAGGGCTTGGGAGGCAAAATATTGGAGTTAAGGACCTGCCAAGGTGGATGGGGACTAAAATGTCCATCTTTCAGCTGGGACCTCTGAAGGGCTATACCACTGAGTAATAGCAATCTAGAATAGACTAGCAATCTAGAATAGCCCTCATAAAGACACAACTGTGAATCAGTTCAATCTCTGAATGACTTAAAGTGATCTGCCTCTCACCTAACTGCCTGCCAAAGGCAGAGTAAATCCTTTCTGGAGAAAGGTAAAATCATCCAGTGCTTCATCTTACTTCTACAATGTCAGGTAGTCAACCAAAAAATAACAAGGCATATGGAGAAAGATGATGAAGGTCTGAAATAACATGATAGAAACATACCCACTGAAGAGCCAGAGTTATCAGACATGGCCTTGGGAAAACTGAATAACATGTTCAAGAGAACTAGAATATATAAGAAGAGTCAAGTAGAAATTCTAGAGAAAATTCAGGAGAAAATGTTTAACTCATTCATTAATTGAATAATATTAATTAGTCACCTAATATAAGTGAAACAGGACAATGAGAAGAAAAGAGAAAGAAATTCTGCCCTTATGGCATTTATATTCTGGTATATAAGAAGAGAAAATAAGCAATAAATGTAAGTGAATAAATACTATATTAGAATGTTGTAAGTACAATAGAGAAATTAAATAGATATGACATTTCAGGTAAGGAAGTAATGGATGGAGTGAGTGGGTACTATTTAAATACAGTTGATAGGCAGGCTTCATTTAGAAGGTGACATTGTAACAAAGCCTTGAGGGAGATAAACCAGACTGATATCTTTGGGGAAAACACTCCAGACAGAGAGAAGAGCCAGTTGTAAGATCCTAAACAAGGAAATTAACTGGGAAATTCAAGGAACAGCAGGGATGTTAGTATAGATAGAGGGGAGCAAACTAGAGGGAGAGCACTGGGGATAGGGGGTAGGGAGGAGGGGTTAAGTCGTATTGAACCTCATTGACCAAAAGGACTTTGACTTTTACTCTGAGAGATAGGGGAAGACATCAGTAAGTTCTGAGCAGAAAGGGCTATAATCCAATGTACATTTTTAAAGGATTCTTCTACAACAACAAGAACAAAAACTGTAAAGGGCAGTAGTGGAAGCAGGGAGAGCAGTTAGGAATGATTGCAGAAAAGCAGGAGAGACATTAATACAGTTCAGACAGAGCTGAAATCGAATATATAGGGAGAAGTGTTTGAATTCTGTACATATTTTGAATGTGGAGCTAATACCAATTCCATATAGATTGAATATTGGGTATGGAAAGTAATTATTAATAGAACCCTCTTTTACTTTCGAAAAGGTTTTGTTTGGACAATAAATTGTATGATCTCCTTAGTTAAATCAGGATAAAACACTTTCGGTCATGGTGCATTATTATTTTAGCACACTGCTTGAGTCTAAGTTATAATAACTTATATAGGATCTTATCATCAACATTCATAAGAGTGCTCTGTCTTTCTTAACGCTTTGGAGAAGTTTAAACACCATAAAAATGCTTTGGAAAAGGTTAAACATCTTTATATTTGATAAAGATGTTTAAAAATTCAGTCTTGAATCTGTCTTGGTCTGATAGTCTTTAAAGAAGTAGCTGTCCTTGTTTTGGGGCAGTGGTCATCTTTCTTAATTCTTTGTCTCATTTTAGTAATTTGGAAAGGACATAGTCTGTTCTAAGTTCCAGTTAGGATATACCTTTCTAATTTTTACTAATATACTCACACTTATATTTCTCAAGTTATCAACTCAGAAATGAAACTTTCTGGTCGCAACAGCTTGCAGTTACCCATGGGCTTTGTTGGAGTTACTAGTTACTTTTTTTTTTATTTTTATTTCAGCCCATTATAAAGGGATTTTATTTTCAATCATTTTACAGTTTTATATAAAAATACATAATAGTTTTATAACTATACATATTTATTTAATCTGATATTTATGTTCAGTGGATTAAGCGCTTACATTTGGTGATATATTTGTTCAATCAACAAACATTTATTGAGGTCTTGCCACTTGCTAGGCATTGTGCTTAGCAGTGAGGATATGCAGTGGACTGAATGTGTGTCCCCTTCAAATTCATATGTTGAAGTCCTAACCTCCAAACTGCTAGTCTTAGGAGTTGGAGCCTTTGGGAGGTATTTAGGGCATGGAAGTGGGGCCCTCATGAATGGGAATTAGTACCCCCAGAGGATTCTCTTACCCTCTTTCTGCCATGTGAGGATACAACAAGAATTCTGCAACCCAGAAGAAGGCCCTCACCAGAACTTCACCATGCTGGCACCCTGATCTCGGAATTCCAGCTCCAGAATGGTGAGATATAAATTTCTGTTGTTTACAAGCCACCATGTCTATGGTACCTTGTTAAAGCTGTCCAAAGACAGGATACAATGAAGAACATGAAGGTATATGGTCTCAGCCCTCACCATGAGAGACAATAATAAACAAGTACAAGCATATATCGATAAAGTAACCACACTCCATGGAAATAAAAAAGTTGCTTTGTGAAAAATAAGGGAAATGAGACTATTTTAGATACAATGGTTAGAGAAGAACTTTCAGAGACGTGCCGCTGAAGTTAAAGGATGAGTAAAAGCTCACCACTTAAAAGCCTATCACTTCCTGGAAATAGCATTCCAGAAAGAGAATAGCATGGTTGTGTCCCCGAGAGTGCAAAGAATTTGGCATGTTTAAGAAGCTGAAAAATGTCCAGTGTGACTGCAGGCGAGGGAGGGACCTCAAATGAAGCTGAGGCTGGACATGTTTCCCTCACCTTAAGTTTCTGGTTTTTCTTGAATTCCAGAAAATGTTCAGCTATTATCTTGTCATTTATTGTATCTTGCCCCTTCTCTCCATTATCTCCTTCAAGAATTCTAATCAGTCTTTTATTAGAATTTCACATTGAGTAGTATAAATAGCAAGTAGTATAAATTCAGACTGCACAGTGGGGCATGGTGCACTGAATTCTTAGAGCTTCCAAGGACAATTGATTGTGATTCCTAAGTCCCCTTTCAACAGTCAGGACAGGTAGGGGCTGTTTTCTGTGTAAAACAGGACCATAACGTGATACCCTCTTTTCTAGTGGTATTTGTTAAAACTGTAAATATTAGATATCTAACAATTAATGTCAAGAACTGCTAAGAATATAATATTTTCACCCTATTTGCAAGATAGTAAACTTGCCATAGTCTTGTGGATGTTAATGGAAGACATGAGATATCTTGGTCAGAGACAAAGGAGATTATTACACACAGCAGAGAAGGCAGCATGAGCTTCATGTTTGCATCATTCCTCCTGGTCCCCCAAGTCCCATGAAGGACATGCAGCATGCAGAAAATTTTGTTTCACAGATGAAGAACCTAAACTTCAGTAACTTGAATCTTTTATAAAGGATAGTAAGCAGACGTGCCTGATGATTTTTCTAGAAGGAGAAATTATTATATTGAACACTAAGCAAACATGTCCCCTGCTCCAGGGAGAGATAGCATCTCTAATTTACAAGACTATTTTTCTATACACACATCCTTGGAAAGATATTTTAGAGCAAAAGGGCATTAATGCCCCCACTCATTAGACACAGAGAAATTTAGAGACTCGGAGAGAATTATCTCTCAACAATTAATCTCTACCAGAGACTTTGCTTTCCTATAAGCGAGCGTGTAAATACTGTTTTTCTGTTTTGCATATAACTTCTGGAGTGGCTGTACACTGCTGAAAACTCTATGTATGCTTTTTTAGTATGCTTTTGGCAGCTATACTAGCATTCTCTATGGACTGTTATTTCGTGCTTAATATCCCGTGAATTACTATGGAATTGAGCTTTAGTAAATATTTACTTACTAAATCAATTTCTATCTGTTCTTAACAAACTTATGTTCAAGCCTGCTTACAGGATATTGTGCATGCTTATTTCAAAAGACCACTATGATGAAAATAAGAGTATTAATAAACATTTGGCTGCTAATTGAATTTTGAAAAACTAACGGTTATTAGATAGTGGACTGTTCCAAGAAATATTCCAAGAGAAATTCCTTCAAACTAATAAAATTTTTATTTTATTTTAGTGGATAGCCAAATAGGGACTAGTTTCACACAGTGTATTAGTTTATCTCTTTTAAAAGATGTGAAATTTGAAGCTAAACAAAACAAAATAAACAAAAAAGGACTTATAGGATTTAATTTTCATCTCAAGTGGGATACTAAATGGATTTCCTATAGTCATGAAGGTTCTTTTTCCATTGAAATGATTGGCTCTGGGAATATAACCACATAGAAGTGGAGTTTAGGGATATAGACTACCCAGTGGAGTTTAAGAATTCTCTCCTTGAAGAATAAGGACACAGAAGTTCTGTTTTCCCACAAAAAAAGGCAATGGATGGTGTAGAAATACAGCACTGTCATAAACCATAGAAGGAACTCACATTTAGTCTCTTATCAGCCATCTAGATTGGCAAGTCCTAGAGAGCATGTATGCTCAATTTTACAGGTCTATAAAAATAAAATAGTTGATAGACCATGGTATGCTTTGAAAGTCATTAAATAATAGAAAATGATAAATTTAAACTAAAGTTACATTATACTTTTATCCTTTTCTGAGATTTTTTTCATGGTAAGGAAAATGGTAATGGTGGTCTATTTTCAAAACACACATTAAAAGGGTGGGAGTGGGAAAGTGAGAAATGTATCAGAAGCTTTTGAAGGCTTTTGGACAAGTGATTGATAGATTTGTTTTTAAAAGACCACCTTGGTTGCAGTGTGGTAAATATACTGTAAGGGATGGGACAGCAGCAGAAACGTGGAGAGAGAAGACTCTGGAAGAAGTTTCCATTAACTGAGGCAGGGAAGGGATTGAATTGAAAACTTGAGGGGCCCCAGAGGAGAAAGGCAGGAGGAGACTTCCACTTAGTCCCTCTGTGTACTCTTCCCTGAGAGATGCAGGACAAGGCCTGCCTTAAGCCTCTCTTGATCCACAACTTCCAGATGGTTCAGACATAAATTCATCTGTGACCATTCAAAATCAGGCAGCACAGCAGCATAATATTCTTCACCTCATTAAGGATGAATAAACAAACACAAATCAATAGGAGGCAATGAAAATACTCTCTGCAGAAAATATATTTGTAAATTAGAAAGCAATTTGAGAAAGTACATACTTTCTGTTATCAACAAAGTACCAGAAACATGGAATGAGAGGTGCAATGGGAGGAGAATTTCCTATAGTCATGTGGTCATGTGGACAGTTGATTTCTTTAATAAGTGGGTGTTTGTTACTTTTGTTTATGTGTTTTGTTTTTAGATTGAGGAAGGCTTTATAATTTAGGCACTTGAAAATTGAGGACTGACCATTTAACATGAGGTACTGGAGTCAGAAAGACCAGAATACATGTTCCCCCATCACCTGCACTTACTACCTATGTAATTTTGGACAAGTCACATGACTTCTTTTTTCTTTATTCACTCAACTGTAAAATAAGAATTATAGTAACCACCATGCAAGTACATGGAATTTTGTAAAGATCAATGGGATCATGTGACTGAAAGCTTTCTCTATTGTAAAAAAAAAAAAAATGCTGCTGGTCAATATTACCACCTCCATCATTATAATTAATTCTAGGATTAATCATCTTAATGAGTTTGAAAATTAAAAATTCAAAACTACATGAGATATCACCTCACACCAGTCAGAATGGCCGTTATCAAAAAATCTACAAACAATAAATGCTGGAGAGGGTGTGGAGAAAAGGAAACTCCTGCACTGCTAGTAGGAATGTAAATTGGTACAGCCACTATGGGAAACAGTATGGAAGTTCCTTAAAAAACTAAAAATAGAGCTAATATATGATCCAGCAATCCCATTCCTGGACATATATCTGGAGAAAATCATAACTCAAAAAGATACATGCACCCCAATGTTCATTGCAACACCATTTACAATAGCCAGGACATGGAAGCAACCTAAATGTCCATTGACAATGAATGGTTAAAAACGATGTGGTACATATATACAATGGAATATTACTCAGCCATATAAAAGAACAAAATAATGCCATTTGCAGTGGTGTGGATGGAACTAAAGATTGTCATACTGAGTAAAGTAAGTCAGAGAAAGACAAACATCATATGATATCACTTACATGTGAAATCTAAAATAAATGAACTTATTTACAAAACAGAACTAGAGTCACAGATGTAGAAAACAAATTTATGGTTACCAAGGGGAAAAGTGGGGGAGAGATAAACTGGGAGATTGGCATTGACATATACACACTACTATATATAAAATCTATAACTAATAAGAACCTATTATATAACACAGGGAACTCTACTCAATACTCTGTAATGACCTATATGGGAAAAGAATCTAAAAATACATGGATATATGTATTTGTATAACTGATTTGCTTTACTGTACAGCAGAAACTAACACAACATTGTAAATCAACTATACTCCAATAAATATTAATTTTTAAAAAAGTAACGTTGAGGGCTTCCCTGGTGGTGCAGTGGTTGAGAGTCCACCTGCCAATGCAGGGGACATGGGTTCATGTCCCGGTCTGGGAAGATCCCACATGCTGCGGAGTGGCTGGGCCCGTGAGCCATGGCCGCTGAGCCTGCGTGTCTGGAGCCTGTGCTGTGCAACAGGACAGGCCACAGCAGTGGGAGGCCCGCGTACCGCAAAAAAAAAAAAAAAAAAGTAACGTTGATGCAAATCATCTGGATGAACAAGCCAAGGTAACCAAAAACACTTTACATTTGTGTTTCTTCTGGAATGGATTTGAAAAAGTATATTTTTAGAAAAGTACTTTGCAAATAAGAGAACTTAGATGAAAATCATTTATGCATTCCAAAAACACTGAGTGAATACTGGGTGTTGGACACCATGATAGGAAAGTAATAGTCACCAATAAAAAACAAGTGAGGATTCTTTCTGAGAGGGTATATTCTGGTAGAGAGGTTGAGATATGTACATGAAAGAACAACATATAAGACATTGATGGTTGCCCTAAGTGAGGTACTGATTTGAGTTATGCAGTAAGGTCTAATTGAATTGTGGCTAATTACAGACATTAGTACACACAGTGGGTCAAATACTATTCCTTGAAGTATACTGTCTTCATAATTAACATGAAATTAATAAAATATATTAGTCCTTTTTCCTAATACCTGCAGTTTATTATTATATTACAGAAGACTCAGTCATACTTGTTTGAGGAACTCAACATTGGTATTTTAAGCCTATGTCATTTTCCCTATTACCATAGATTAGTGAAGACTCATTAGGACACACATACAATAAAAGAGTGATGAAAAGAACCAAAAATAAATAGGTACCATGTTAAAAATGGATAATAATTTGAATAAAATATGTTTTTTTGAATGAAAACATCTAAAAAATTACAGATGTTTTTGTTTTCCTCCAATTTCCTCCAACTTCATCATCTTTTATGAGGTATGTCATCTTTTTCTCCACTAACTGAAATTCTGATCCCACAATCAAAAAAAAAAAAAAGTTTATTGACTTCAGCATTTAATGGTAGAGAAGGAAACTCTAAACTGAGTAAGTGGTGAATTGGAGACTCACTGCTTCTTACAACACAAAAT
Organism: Delphinus delphis; assembly: GCF_949987515.2. Classification (NCBI taxonomy): domain Eukaryota; kingdom Metazoa; phylum Chordata; class Mammalia; order Artiodactyla; family Delphinidae; genus Delphinus; species Delphinus delphis. The sequence continues at coordinate 34,353,040 of NC_082701.1, forward strand.
AATGATAATGGCTCCTGAAATTTCAAACTTTAAAAAAAATTTCCTTTAATCTGAAGGTGGTCGTCTGAATGGAAGTTTTTCATTCTCTACTAAATCAACTTTAGGTAGAAAAGTCAAGAGGACTCACAGAGAACTTTCCACTTTATTTTAGAATGGATAGGCACATACAAGACATCTTACTCTTGGCAGAAATCTCACTTATCAAGGCATCTACTACAAGCAATCAGAATATCAACTATTTCTTTCAGATCCTTCTCTTTCCTTGGTTAAGAAGTCATCCCAGGTACACGGAATTATGCTTTTTCTAGGGGCTTGGTCTTTTGTTCATCAGTTCCAGGTTCTCAGATCATCGTAATTAAAGTTAGGCATAAACAAATTCAGAACACCAGTATCACGAAGAGAGGCCTAGTCACAAGTTGGCTTTGCTCACCAATCACCAGAGCTCTTGAATAACTCAAAATGGAACAAAACCTATTTCTCACAGAGGGAAATTTTGCATGACTGTTTTTTTATTCTGACTATGGAAGATAACTCAGTTTTTGTTTCCTAACCATTAAATTTTCCAAGCTTTAGAAATTGGAATTTCACATTGCCTGAGAGTACACAATTTTGATATTGTTCAGAGAGTTGCTGTTGTCTCTCTTTTTCATTTTTTGTCATTTCTAACTTTGTTCCCTCACTTTCCAAGCACAGCTGATTTAAGATTTGGGTTTGTCTGTCTAATGGGCCAATACATCTAGTTCACACTGAAGCTAGATTTGAAAGTTAATATGAAGATGGTATGGAATAGTAGGTGTATCCAAATAAGAACCTTCTTAGAGGGCAAGCATAAGTGTAAATTAATGTATAGAATTACTACTAGATGTTTTTAACCAGAAAAAGCAAAAGAAATAACAATTTAAATGCATCATAAGAACTTTTAATTACATTGAATACTTTCCTAAGATAGAGGGCAAAATTCCCATATTTATTTCACTTAAATTTTCAGGACTTATGATTTCAAGATGATTAAGTAAAGAAAGACATTTTTACTATTTCTACAAACTTCTCTTAAAAATTACCCAAATCCAACAGAGAATGATAAACAAGAACAGCCTAATCTTCAGTGAAACTGAGGTAAGAGGTAGATGGGTCCCTGGGCTGAGCAGCTGGAGTTTGTCAAGCTGAGCAAATTGGAGCTTGTCTCTCCCTGACATTTCAAGGAAAAGTTAATGGCAGGAGCAGAGAGGAACGAAGCTCTGCTGGAGTAAAAAGATAAGATGACCACACCTATCATTCTTGAGGTCAAGGAGACCTCCCTGATTGCACATGCACAGAAAAGATTCTCGGGTTTAAAAATGGAGGGGGAATTATCCCATAATATGTGCTGTTAATCTCCCAGAGACCTTCATGCTGGAATCCATCTTGGCTAAAAGGTGCATGTGCATATTGGGAAGGGCCCTGGATCCAATCAGATATGGGAAATGAAACAAAATGATTGGCCAGAGGAAAACAAAGACCTGGAAAAACTGCTCTTAAAGAAATGATTTAACCACCTCTCTAGCATACTCCTCATCAGCAAGGGTGCCCACACTCTTCTCTGGGTGTGTATTTCTGCTTTGCTTCTGTTTAAAATAAACTGCTTCTCTGTGTGCTCTCCCACAGGTGCTGTGCTTCTAATAATAAACTCTGTACATGTTTTACAGCTTCAGTCTCTTTGTAAAGAATTGTTTTTTCAAAGAAGGTAAGAGCCAGGGCTCTGCTTCTAGCCACTCACCATTGGTGGATTAGTAGTTAGGATTGCAGGTTTTCACCCAGGTGGCCAAGGTTCGATTCCCAAGCAGGGAACTGAGATCTCACTTCAAGCCACTCTTCACTGCTGTCACCCTGAGATCAAAACTTGGAGATACTGGTAAATCTGAAAGACAGTGTATGAAGATGGAAAGTACTTAGAGGAATGATAAATGATTTAAGATGGAAAAAAGGTTAAAATATAATGCTTATAATGATGAGAAATTCACATTGTAGCATCCGAGGACAAACTTAGGAATTGGAGGTACCTTGTAATTGAAGACTTGGATAAGTTGGGGCTGGGGTTAAAAACAGGAAGACTGCAGATAAAATTCCCTTGTGGGATCCAGGCTGCCAAGTGACTTTTCTTTCCTCACCAGAGATTTTCCAGAGGGAGGTCAGACCCAGCAGAAGGTGAGTTAGTGCCACTGTACTTAAACAAAAGAATGAGGTGAAAATCTGTATTCTGAGAGCTGATACACACAGCATCAATTTTAATTTATGGAAGCAGGCTGTTTTTCTCCAAATAGTTTGATAGGTTAATATAGTGAGAAGCCCATCTTAATGTGGGTCCTCCTTTAGGAAGTTGCTTCCATGCTCTAGAAGAAATACTCAGGATTCTTTGGTCCAGGTGACACAGCAGTTGTTATGGTAACTACTCTGCATTGAATGACAGGCAGTAGGTACACAGATTTAGCTTTGGGCGGATCCACCTGTTTTCTTTTCCCCAAAACAAATGGTCAACTTTCTTAAGTAAATAAATATATTTTTTTCACTAGAAAAATGCAAAATACACAAATAAAATCCACTTTCAGTTCAAAAATTTTCAGCAGGCTGAGTCTAAAGGCCTTCCAGATGGGAATATTTAGTGAAACTTGGTTTGAATAAAAATACAATGTTCATAACCTATCAAACTCAATTTTTATCAATATTCACCAATGTCCAATGTTCTCATCTACTCTGCAAATATTTACTGAGCACCTACTCTGTATCAGTCATGACATATGCACATTCAGAGAAAACTGAGGCCAGGGGAAAGAAAGAGAATTCCTTTTTGCAATATTTAGACTATAGCTACAAATGTCAGATAAATCTGCTTAATATTGTCTTAACCAGTTCATCATTAAAAATTTCATACTGATACTACATTAGTGACTAGAGCTTTTTATTAATTTACTTGAAATGCTTTATCTGTTTAGTGTTTAATGAGATTTCAAGCAATCATACCAGCCAGATGATATTTTTTCAGTTCATTATTACTTTATTAAAGAAACACAGTCTTTGCTCTTTTGTGTAAACTTCTGTGTTTCCACAATTTTAGGATAAGAAAAATGGATTATGGGCCAGATGTAAGAGCTCTTCTTAATGGAATCCACAAGATGCTGCACTGGAGATACCTTCATGGTGTGATGAGTCCTTAAGCACTTTCTTCAGTTTCATCTCTGACCTTTTCAGATTGTGATAAATTCTAATGGTTTATATTTCTTTATAAGGTAACATTTCCATACTGAGAAAAATAAAGAAGAAGGAAGATAATTGATTTGAAAAGCACATCTTTCATCAAACCTGGAAATGCATTGTGGCAAGGATAACTCAGAAAAACTGACGTGCTACAGGAAAGAGGTTATATCACAGCTTCCAAACACAAAACAAATGTCAAAACATGCTGAGCCAAAATGTTAAATTGTCAAAAGAATGGTTTTGCTCTATGTATTTGAACCACGGGGAAAGCAGGCACATTGACAACTACTGGTAGATAACATTATCTTAAACTATTACTTATAAGCTACAAAAGAGATACGAGTTTTAGCAGTTGATGGCTAGGAAATTTATTATAATTTTGTAGGGGCACTGAAGGATATCTTCTGTAGGTGAATCAGAGTATTTTCAGATCCTGGTTTACTCTAAAAATGCCTAACACGTGACACAATAAATTGTGCCCAATTCTTTCTCTTTCCTCTCACCTACCCACACATAGGAATAAGCATTGTTAACATTCGGTAGAAACTGAGCTTGCCTGAATCCAAAGAGTACTTGAATCCTTTTCTAAGTCAGTGGTTATCCTAAAGTGTGGACCTTGGACCACTAGCAGTAATATCATCTGGGAACTTGTCAGAAGTTCCCAGAATCTCCTGGGAACTCAGGCTGCACACCAGAGTTTTACAATCAGAGCACATGGTGTGGGATACAGAAATCACCCACAGGTGATTCAGGGTTATGCTAGAGTTTGAAAACTACCATCTAGGGAACTTGAGAATGAGCAAAAATATAAAGGGGGAACACAATTCAGCATTTCCAACTGAAACTCTGTCTCAGTCAGTGATCTTTGCAGCTCTCAGAATATTCATTTCCATGGCCTAAAAAAGTTATAATTGATCAATAATTAACTACATTGATTGGATAATTGAATGCTACCTTTGAGTAAATTTTTCATAGAATTTATAGACCCTTAAACATGAACTATAGGAAAGAGCTCATTTAAGTTAACCCATTTCATTTATACGGTGTCCCATTTTTAGTGGTTCCAAATACCTTTAGTATTTGCTTTACAGAGACTTTCATCCAAGCAAGGGAAATTGTCATGTTTTCTATCCATTCTTAGTGTTGAATCTACATAGGAATTTGGCTTTAAAACACTGTATAAGTTTCTAAAATCATCTTGTAAATTGAAAACTCAGATGTAAAACTTACCGTTAAAGATCTTTTATGAAAGTACAGCAATGGAGTTCAACAGTCCATCTCAGAATATTCCCAGCATAGCCAGTTTTTCCTCCATCATTAATGAAAATTTGTTTTCTTGTTTGGACACTGGATGAGGCATTTGGCTGCAAGTCATGTTGTATGAAAAATAAACATATTTAATCCAATTTAACACAGCTAGATGCTTAGATTATAAGAGTATAAGAAAATTGATGCTAACAAAGAAACTAGGATATTGGCATTTCCATCATGCTTGTTTCAGGGAATATATTTATTGATTGAATAAATTCTTTCCTAGTAGGAAGAATTTCTAACACAATTCAAATTATTATTTTTCTCTCTTTCCCATTTTAAACTGAGTGTGTGTAGTTTAATTCAAATAAATAAACTGCCCATATGATATATCATTTTGGCCATATTATTTAACTATATGCTATATTGGAGTAAAATCTCTTATTAAGAATAGATTAAAAAATTTAAAAAAAAAACCCTGAGACCCTGGGAAACTAGTGATAATTATAGTTTGAACAACATAACTAGCTCCATGATTTGGGACAATGTAAGGCCTCAGTTTTCTCCTTGATATTCTTCTATGAATGAATCTTGAGAATTGGTTTGGAGGTCAGTGTAGTGTGTGTGTGTGTGTGTGTGTGTGTGTGTGTGTGTGTAAAAGATTGTTCTCAGTGTAGAAAGGTTTTAGTCTTGCAAGGACACGAGCTCTGTTTTAGGAAAGATGTAATGTCTAGCAGTGATTGGAGTTGGAGTCATTTTCATATAACTTGTTTTGTGTACTAAAGATAGAGCCAGGAAGATTCAACTAAATGACATCTGATGTATAACCTTCCATTTTTTTATAAAAACAAAAAGAAACTAATTATCTAGATACTGTGAATTCATGACATAGACCATCCTGGTATTTGCACATCTCAACAATTTGCTAAATATTTTCAACTGAATACTTGGTATTCTAGAGATGTTGAATTAAATTAATCAGATTTCAATTTAACATGCATTTGTTCAGCACCTACGAAATGACAGATTATATACTAAGTTCTGGGATTAAAGTGCTACAGGAGATAGAAATAGATTCCTAACTTCTTGGAGTTTTAATTCTAGCAGTTCAAGCAGACACTAAATCAATAATAACCAAATGGGTTAATTTTTAATTTAGATAAGAATCTGTAAAAAAATGAATTAATAAAAAAATTCCACTTTCCAGAAACACAAGATTGAGGGGGGTATCCATCATACACATCCTCAAACACCCTTAATTTATGCCATTATAACACTTACCACAAAGTATTACAGTCTCCTGTTTATTGGTATGCATGTCTCTCTCACTAGATTAAATGTCTTTGAAGGCAAACTCAAATGTTCTATTCATTCTTTGCTTTATAGGCTTTTTGTTTCCAGCTTTTATTGTAGTTACTGGTGAGATACTGAAAATATAATACTAGTAAATATTTATGTACACAGAAAGAAATAATGGAAAAAAAAAAGAAAAATTATCTTATCCCTATGTATCTACCCAATGAATTCTTGCAACCATCAAAAGTGGTTTTTTGAAGGGGATCAAAAGGTAAAAACAAAAACAAACCAAAAACAAACCAAAAATTTGCTTTCTTGGTGATCAGATCTTACTATGTTTCTGTTTCTTGGGGTTCTACTCTCAATGGCACTAACTGGCTTAATGTTAATGGAAATAGTAAAAATACCAGAAATGCAAGTCAATGACCACATCTTTCTAGCCAAAGGCAAAATGAAGACAGTATTAGAGTGTAAGGCACAGGAAGGACTTTTTCCTTTCATTTCAGTTTTTCTCTGTCTATAAGTTTTTAGTTCTGAATTCAGAGGACAAGGAAGATGATGAAATGGGAATGAGAAAGGAGGTGAGGGGTAGGAGAAAAAAATGAGTAAAAGGTAAGATTTTTAAGGAAAAAAACACATAACAATTATAAACCAGTTAAGGAAAATGAAAGCATGAAGAAGTGGTCTACAGAATTCATGGAGATGGCCACAGAACCCAAGCTGGTGACTTGAAATAATTAATCAATTAGAAAAACTCTAGGAATATGAAGCCAGAAAAAAGCAGATAGTGTTTCAAAAATTAGAAATTAGAGTACACAGTAAAGAAAACTGTTTTTTTAATTGTTTAAGTTAAATCTTGGGAATGCCACAAACAACTTTAACACACTACATACAAGAATTTAGAACACATGAATCAAAATGGCAAAATCAACTTCAGAAGTAGAAATACTGAGTTAGTCAATTGTCATTGAATTAGTAATCCAAGCCTTTCCCAAAGGGACAAGAATGTTTTATAAACATTTAAGTAACAAAAAATCCTTTATCATAACTGCTCCAGAGAACAAAGAAAGAAGGAATATTACCCAATTTACTTTATGAAGCTAATAGAAACTTGATAGCATAATTGATCAAAAGCAGTGCAAGGAAAGTATAAACCAATTATATTTATGAAATGTATAATTCCTAAATGTAAAATGAAGGAATTAAATTTATGCATAAACTAAAAAAAAATCCTGACAAGCAATAGTTATACAAAGAATATGATCATTGGGGCTTCCCTGGTGGTGCAGTGGTTGAGAGTCTGCCTGCCGATGCAAGGGTCACAGGTTCGTGCTCCAGTCCGGGAAGATCCCACATGCTGTGGAGTGGCTAGGCCTGTGAGCCATGGCTGCTGAGCATGTGCTCCGCAACGGGAGAGGCCACAACAGTGAGAGGCCCGCGTACCGCAAAAAAAAAAAAAAAAAAAAAAGAATATGATCATTGAATTTTTGAAAATCTATTTTCATATGAACATCACATTAACAGTTAAGAGTAAACAGGAAAATTTGCTTGCCTAAATACATGCAGAAAAATTATTTAATAAACATTCTTAACAAACTGGGAATAGAAAAAAAAGCCATTTTGGTTTTTAACCTTATAAAGTGTTTCTGTGCAGGAAAAATGATAGCAAATATAAACTAAATGGTAAAACTCTGAAGTACCTCAAGTAAAACGACAAATATATCAGCCATTATTTCTAATATTAATAATGTATTAAAGGTTTTAGACAATGAAAAAGACAAGAAAGATACAAAAGAAAAAGAATGGAAATAATGGAAAGTTGTAAAAATCTTCTTATTTTCAAATAATGAAGTTGTATACATAAAAATTCAAGAGAATTTGTAGGCAAATTATTACAAATAATATCAAGATCTTCATATACTAGATCTACATACAAAAACTAAAAGTATTCCTAATTCCAGTAAAATGTAAGAGTTAAAAACATTCTCATTCACAATAATAATAAAAACTTAAAAAAACAAACCTAGGAATACACCTCGCAAATAATTTATATGGGGGGAAAATTACAAAATATTGCTAAAAGAGACAAAAAAGAACTAAATAAATTGAGACATACTATGTTCATATATGGGAATCCTCAATATCACAATGATATTAATTATCCCAAACTTAATCCATAATTTACTGCTATTCTGATAAAAATCCCAAAACGATTTTTGTGGAACTTGACAGAGTCATGAAAATTTTGAAAAAAGAAAAAGTATAGGAAATCATTGTAACCAATATCAAGATTATTATAAATCTATAGTAATTAAGAAAGTATTATAAGTGACACAGAAATGGATAATTAGACAAATGGAACAGAGTAGAAAGCCCAGAAAAAGACCCAGACATATGTGGAATGTGATATATGGCAGCAATAGTATTTTACATAGTGGGAAAATATGGGTTACTCAAAAAATGGGCCTAGGACAGTTTGTTATTCATCTGGAAAAATATTTCAATATCAGATTGATACTGCATATCACAATACAGATGTAAATATAAAAAGCAAAATTTTATATATTCTAGAACAATACAGCAAAATTTTTTATTAGTACAGATTAAGAAAACATTTCTTAATGTAAAGAGAATAAATCAGATATGAAAACACTGCAAGTTTTGAAAAATTAAAACAAAATTTCCATACAAATTACCATAAACAATGTGAAAATATGTGAACGACTAGAAAAAATACTTGTATATGGAGAATATACTAATAATTCCTAAATCTTATTAAGAAAAACACAATAGAAAACTGGGCAAAAGATATGAAGAGAAAATGTGATTTCCTATCCTCCTCCACGAAAAAGCAAATCTCAAAGAAAATATTCACGTCTGATTCTCATGATACTGACAAAATTAAATGCTTCGCTACATAAATTCTTGGTAAGAATATGGCATAACAAGAACTCTTTATACATTCTAGTTGGGATAAACATTGTTATAGTCACTTTGGAGAACAATTTAGCAATATTTAATACATTTTAAAAAATATACATGCATTTAACAACCTACAGTGGATCACCACACGGAAGTAGAAATGGGTGAATGAGACCCACGTGTACTAAGAAGGACAACTCTCACAAACATTAAATGAAAAGAAAGCTATATTTTGTTTAGGAACACATAATTATGTGGAGAAAATATAAGGAAATATGTGGGAATAAAACAATCTAATGGGGAGAGGATGTAAGTCACCTTTGAAAACCCCTCTGTGTCATTATCAGACCCTCTGCCTCCAATCTCACTTCTCTCCAAACAATTCCAAACACCAGAGCCAGACCCATCTTCCTGAAACTGTTCTTTCCTCCTTAAAACCTTCCACATTTTCCCTCTGACTCAAAATAATGCAGAAACCACTGCACTGTAAAGTTATTGGGGGCAGAGACAATCAAATTCTCTCTGCGTTCCCAGCCCCCCAAACGGTTGCATACATGCAGCAAATGCATTATAATTAAAAAGCTCTGAAATGATTGGGTTTTGCTCAAATTATTCAGTTTTTGAGTTTTATCAACAGTAAATCTAACTTGATTTTTTTTTTGCAAATAACGTCAAATGCTTTGAAGGAAAATTAAAGTTATATCTTAAATTTAGCAAGATTAGATACAGAACATGAAGCATGAAGTAAGGCTAAAAGTATAATAAAATAATTCCATAACTTATATGAGTATGTGGTTTAACACAATGTGTTCTACCAATAATGTACTAAGAGACTAGTCAGAATTGCCACAGGGAAATAAATAAAATGAAATAACATTTGAATAGCTATAGCAGACAAGATACATTAATTATAACATCAATTAAAAATGTTCTCTCCTGGAAAGAACACTTGATGAACTTGGGATAAAAGTATTTTTCTCTTCCAACAGTATAAATTAGCTTATATCCCATTAATGGATTACCAACTTTTGAGTGAATTTTTCCCAGAATGAGACAGACTTGTGGAGAAGTGACCTTCGTCTTCCAGATGTGTGGGGATTCCAAGACCAAAGCCAGAGACATCTTGGGTCTGCTCCCTTCAAATGATCTGGCCATTCAGAATCATCTTCCCTGGCAGTGATATATTCATTTGACTATAAGATGCATACAAAATGCAGAGGAGATATTTCCTGGTTGCTAGAATGGCATAGTAGTGTAGGTGGTAAGAATCACAGGTGTGCAAGACACAAAACTTTTAAAAAATTTCATTAACTCAACTTCTTTTTTGACTAAAAGTATTAAGCTAGACCTTCAGAAAGTTGTCTCTGAGGATGTCAGTTCTTTCTGGGGTTTCTTCCGCCACCTTATAATCATGCCGGATTTCTAACATTTTAACCATTTGTCGCAGGAGGATGCGGGGAGAAATACGCAAAATGGCTCTTAATATACCAGTTGTGGCTGAGATATCTGGTCATCTTTACACACTGTCTTTCAGCTCCCAGGAGCTTCTTCTCTCTGTGCTAAGCTGGAGGTACAGGAATCATTTGCCATATTGCCGATGGTTTGGTCAAGCTGGATACATAAAGCAGACATACCTCTCTTGAGTCAGAAAATATTGTGGCAGCAAAACTTCCAGGAAAGGAAGAAGGTCATCTCAGTCCCCTGGATCCACAGACTTCTCTTTCTGTCTTGTCGAAACACTGCAGATTCTCATTCTATTTAGCCACTCTCCCTATTGCCTGAATAGCCTTGTTACCTCCTCCTGAGCATTTCTCACATTCTCCTACAAGCTTAGGCATGGGGAAATTAGAATCCTAATGACTTGCAGGCTTTTTCTCCTTTCTTCTCTGCACATCACTTCCCTGAGGTAATGAACCCAGAGCATTCTATCTTCTTGAAAGAGAGAAAGGAAATGTGGCAAAAAAAAGGAGAGAAATATAAAGAGTAATAGGTTAAAATAGTATCCTTTAAAAATACAGCATAAGACACATGAATTTGCTCACCAGTTCCAGTGATGTAGACAACTTGCCATACAGCAGTAATTCTCAAAAATTATTGCACATTAGAATCACCCAGGGAGCTTTGGGGAAAAAAGTACTATTGCTAGACCCAGATTAATTAAGTCAATATATCTGGCAAATGGAGACCAGAAAATATGGATATTAAAAGTTTTCTTGGTGATTCTAACATGCAGACAGACTTGAGAACTATGGCCTTTGAACCGTGCTACTCAAAATGTGGTCCCCAGAGTAGCAGCTCAACATCACCCAGGAGCTTTTTAGTAATGCAGAATCTGAGGCCCACCTCAGACCTACTGAATCACAATCTCTGTGCTTTAACAAATTTTCCAGGTGATTCTTATGCACATTCAAAATGAGAATCTTTTCATATTATTTGTATTTTTAGATTTATTTTTTATTAAAAGAATTATTTTATATTAGAGTACAGTTGATTAACAATATTGTGTTATTTTCAGGTATACAGGAAAGTGATACAGAATATTGAGCAGTGTTCTCTGTGCTACATAGTAGGTCTTTGTTGGTTATCTATTTTAAATATGACAGTGTGTAAGTGTTAATCCCAAACTCCCAATCTATTGCTCCCCCTCTTTTCTCCCCTGGTAACCATAGTTTGTTCTCTAAGTCTGTGAGTCTGTTTCTGTTTTGTAAATAAGTTCATTTGTACCATCTCTTTAGTTTCCTCATATAAGTGATATCATATGATATTTGTCTTTCTCTGACTTACTTTATTCAGTATGATAATCTCCAGGTTGATCTATGTTGCTGCAAATGGCACTATTTCATGCTTTTTAATGGCTGCGTAATATTCCATCATATATATGTACCACATCTTCCTTATGCATTCCTCTGTTGATGGACATTTAGGTTGCTTCCATGTCTTGGCTATTGTAAATAGTGCTGTAATGAACATTGGGGTGCATGTATGGTTTTCTCCGGATATATATCCAGGAGTGGGATTGCTGGATCATATGGTAGCTCTGTTTTTAGTTTTTTTATGGAACCTCCATACTGTTCTCCATAGTGGCTGTACCAATTTACATTCCCAGCAACAGTATAGGACGGTTCCCTTTTACCCACACCCTCTCCAGCATGTATCATTTGTAGACTTTTTGATGAAGGCCATTCTGACTGGTGTGAGGTGATATCTCATTGTAGTTTTGATTTGCATTTCTCTAATAATTAGGGATGTTGAGCACCTTTCTATGTGCCTCTTGGCCATCTGTACGTCTTCCTTGGAGAAATGTCTATTTAGGTCTTCTAACTATTTTCCAATTAGGTTGTTTTTTAATACTGAGTGGCATGAGCTGTTTGTAAATTTTGGAGATGAATCCCTTGTTGGTCTCATCATTTATAAATATTTTCTTCCATTATATGGGTTGTCTTTTTGTTTTGTTTATGGTTTACTTTGCTGTGCAAAAGTTTTTGAGTTTAATTAGGTCCCATTTGTTTATTTGTGTTTTTATTTCCATTATTCTGGGAGATGGATTGAAAAAAGATATTGCTGCAATTTATGTCAAAGAGTGTTCTTCCTAGGTTTTCCTCTAAGAATTTTAGAGTGTCTGGCCATACATTTAGGTCTTTAATCCATTTTGAGTTTATTTTTGTGTATGGTGTTAGGAAGTGTTCTAATTTCATTATTTTACATGTAGCTGTACAGTTTTCCCAGGACCATTTATTGAAGACACTGTCTTTTCTCCATTATATATTCTTGCCTCCTTTTCATAGATTAGGTGACTATAGGTGTGTGGGTTTATTTGGGGCTTTCTATCCTGTTTCATTGATCTGTATTTCTGTGTTTGCACCAGTACCATACTGTTTTGATGACTGTAGCTTTGTAGTATAGTCTGAACTCAGAGAGCCTCTAGCTCCATTTTTCTTGCTCAAGATTGTTTTAGTTATTTGGGATCTTTTGTGTCTCCATACAAATTTTAAGAGTTTTTGTTCTAGTTCTGTGAAAAATGCCATTGGTACTTTGATAGAGATTGCATTGAATCTGTAGATTCCCTTGGGCAATATAGTCATTTTGACAGTATTGATTTTTCAAACCCAAGATCATGGTATATCTTTCCATCTGTTTGTGTTATCTCTGATATCTTTCATCAATGTCTTATAGTTTTCAGTGTACAGGTCTTTTGCCTCCTTAGGTGGTTTATTTCTAGGTACTTTATTCTTTTTGATGCAATGGTAAATGGGATAGTTTCTTTAATTTCTCTTTCTTATCTTTTGTTCTTATTATATAGAAATGCAACAGTTTTCTGTGTATTAATTTTGTATCCTGCAACTTTACCAAATTCATTGATTAGCTCTAATAGTTTTCTGGTAGCGTCTTTATGATTTTCTGTGTATAGTGTCATGTCATCTGCGAAAAGTGACAGTTTTATTTCTTCTTTTCCAATTTGGATTCCTTTTATTTCTTTTCCCTCTCTGATTGCTGTGGGTAGGACTCCCTAATCTATGTGGAATAAAAGTGGCAAGTGTGGACATCCTTGACTTGTTCCTGATCTTAGAGAAAATGCTTTCAGCTTTTCACCATTGAGTATGTTTTTAGCTGTAGTTTTGTCATATATGGACTTTATTATGTTGAGGTAAGTTCCCTCTATGCCCACTTTCTGGAGAGTTTTTATCATAAATGGGTGTTGAATTTTCTCAAAAGCTTTTTCTGCATCTACTGAGATGATCATATGGTTTTTATACTGCAATTTGTTGATGTGGTATACCTCACTGATTGATTTGGGGATATTGAAAAGTCCTTGCATCCCTGGGGATAAATCCCACTTGATCATGGTGTATGATCCTTTTAATGTATTGTTAAATTCTGTTTGCTAGTATTTTGTTGAGGATTATTGTGTCCATGTTCATCAATGATATTTGCCTGTAAGTTTTTTTTTTGTGTGTATTGTATCTTTGTGTGGTTTTGTTATCATGGTGATTGTGGCCTCATAGAATGAGCTTGGGAGTGTTCCTGCCTCTGTAATTTTTTGGAAGAGATTCAAAAGGATAGGTGTTAACTCTTCTCTAAATGTTTGATAGAATTTGCCTTTGAAGCCATCTGGTCCTGGACTTTTGTTAGTTGGAATTTTTTAAATCACAGTTTTAATTTCAGTACTTGTGATTGGTCTTTTCATATTTTCTATTTCTTCCTGATTCAGTCTAGGGAGATGCATCCATTTCTTCTAGGTTGTCCATTTTATTTGTATATAGTTGCTTGTAGTAGTCTCTTATGATCCATTGTATTTCTGTGGTGTCCATTATAACTTCTCATTTTTAATTTCTAATTTTATTGAGTTGGGCCCTTGCCCTTTTTTTCTTGATAAGTCTGGCTAAAGTTTTTTTCAATTTTGTTTATCTTCTCAAAGAAACAGTCTTTAGTTTCATTGATCTTTGCTATTGTTTTCTTTGTTTCTGTTTCATTTATTTCTGCTCTGATTTTTTTTTTTTTTTTTTTTTTTTTTTGGCGGTACGTGGGCCTCTCACTGTTGTGGCCTCTCCCCTTGCGGAGCACAGGCTCCGGACGCGCAGGCTCAGCGGCCATGGCTCACGGGCCTAGCTGCTCCGCGGCATGTGGAATCTTCCTGGACCGGAGCACGAACCCGTGTCCCCTGCATTGGCAGGGGGACTCTCAACCACTGCGCCACCAGGGAAGCCCTCTGCTCTGATTTTTATAATTTTTTCCTTCTACTAACTTTGGGGTTTGTTTGTTTTTCTTTCTCTAGTTACCTTATGTATAATTTAGGTTGTTTTTGTGTTTTTTTTTTTTTTTTGTATCCTGAGTTAAGATTGTATTGCTATAAGTTTCCCTGTTAGAACTGCTTTTGCTGTGTCCCATAGGTTTTGATCGTTGTGCTTTCATTTTCATTTGTCTCTAGGTATTATTTTGATTTTCTTTTTGATTTCTTCAGTGATCCACTGGTTGTTTAGTAGCATACTGCTTAGCATCCACGTATTTGTGTTTTTTACAGTTTCTTTTTCTTGTAGTTATTTCTAATCTCGTAGTGTTATGGTCAGAAAAGATGTTTGATATGATTTCAATTTTCTTAAATTTATGGAGGCTCGCTTTGTGGCTTAACATGTGATCAGTCCTGGAGAATGTTCCATGTGCACTTGAGAAGAATGTGTATTCTGCTGCTGTCAGATGGAATGGTCTATAAATAACAATTAAATCCATCTGGTCTAATGTGTCATTTAAGGCTTGTGTTTCCTTACTGATTTTCTGTCTGGATGATCTGTCCATTGATGAAAGTGGAGTGTTAAATTTCCCTACTACTATTGTATTACTGTCAATTTTTCCTTTTATGGTTGATAGTATTTGCCTTATATATTGAGGTACTCTAATGTCAGGTACATATATATTAACAATTGTTATATCTTTTTCTTGGATTGATCTCTTGATCATTATGTAGTGTCCTTCTTTTCTCTTGTAACAATCTTTATTTTAAAGTCTATTTTGTCTGATATCTGTATTACTACTCTAGCTTTCTTTTGGTTTCCATTTCCATGAAATACCTTTTTTTCCATCCCTTCACTGTCAGTCTGTATGTGTCCTTAGATCTGAAGTGGGTCTCTTGCAGACAGCATATATATGGGTCCTGTTTTGTATCCATTCAGCCAGTCTATGTCTTTTGGTTGGAGCACTTAATCCCTTTATGGTTAAGGTAATTATCAGTATGTATATTCTTAATGCCATTTTGTTAATTGTTTTGGATTTGCTTTTGAAGGTGCTTTTTCTCCCCTTCCTCTTTTTTTCTCTTCTCTTGTGATTTGATGATGACTAACTGTAGTGTTGTGTTGGAATGCCTTTTTCTTTTTTTGTGTGTGTATCTATTGTAGATTCTTGGTTTGCAGTTACCATGAGGTTTGATATAGCAGTCAATATATATATACACTAGATTGTTTTAAGTTGCTTGACTTTTAATTTCAAATGCATTTCCAATATCCTGCATTGGTGCTCTCCTCACAATTGCTGGTTTTGGTATCATATTTGTGTGTGGATGAGTTCCTACCTTTATTGTATGCTTGCCTTTACCAGAGGGCTTTTCCATTTGTAATTTTCTTGTTTCTAGTTGTGGCCTTTTCTTTTCCACCTAGAGAAGTTGCTTTAGCATTTGTTACAAAGCTGGTGTGGTAGTGCTGAATTCGCTTAGTTTTTGCTTGTCTGATTTCTCCACTTAATCTTGATGAGAACCTTGCTGGGTAGAGTATTCTTTGTTGTAGATTCTTCTCTTTCATCACTTTAAATATATTGTGCCACTCCCTTCTGGCCTACAGAGTTTCTGCTGAGAAATCAGCCAATAACCTTCTGGTTAACCTACTTATCGGACTTGGGTGACTGTTTCCTTTCCCATGTTAGGGAAGTTTTCAGCTATTATCTCCTCAAATATTTTCTCAGGTCATTTCTCTCTCTCTTCTCCTTCTGGGACCCCTATAATGTAAATGTTGGTATTTAATGTTGTCCCAGAGGTCTCTTAGACTGTGCTCATTTCTTTTCATTCTCTTTTTCTTTATTCTATTTCATGGCAGTTATTTCCACCATTCTATCTTCCAGCTCACTTATTCATTCTTCTGCCTCAGTTACTCTGCTCTTGTTCCTTCTAGTATATTTTTCACTTCAGTTATTGTATTGTTAATCTCTGTTTGTTTGTTCTTTAGTTCTTCTAGGTCTTTGTTAAACATTTCTTTTATCTTCTCAATCTGTGCCTCCATTCCTTTTCTGAGATCTTTTATCATCTTTACTATCATTATTCTGAATTCTTTTTCAGGTAGATTGCCTTTCTCTACTTCATTTAGTTGTTTTTATGGAGTTTTACCTTATTCCTTCATCTGAGATATATTCCTCTGCTGTCTCATTTTGTCTAACTTTCTGTGCTTGTGGTTTCCATTCTGAAGGCTACAGGATTTCAGTTCTTGCTTCTGCTGTCTGCCCCCTGGTGGATGATGTTGTCTAAGAGGCTTTTGCAGGCTTCTTTGTGGGATGGAATTGTTCCTGCACCCTGGTCAGTGGAGCTGGTTCTTGTCCCTCTGGTGGGCAGGGCTGAACCAAGGGGCATGTTTACAGGGCTCTGGGCTCAGGAAGACTTTATGCAACCTGTCTGCTGATTGTTGGTGCTGTGTTCCTGCCCTGCTGGTTGTTTGGCCTGAGGTGTCCCAGCACTGGAGCCCACAGGCTGTTGGGTGGGGCCAGGTCTTGGTAAGAAAATTGCAGCCTCCTTGAGGGCTTACACTAATGAGTACTCCCCAGAACTGCTTTGTCCCTGCAGTGAGGCACAGCTCCCACCTACCTCCACAGGAGACTCTCCAGTACTAGCAGGTAAGTCTGGCTCAGTCTCTTATGAGGTCACTGCTATTTTTCCTACATCTTGGTGCACAAGAGACCTTGTGTGTGCCTTCCAAGGTGGAGTTTCTGTTTCCTCCAATCCTGTGGAATTCCTGCGATCAAACCCAACTGGCCTTCAAAGCCAGATTTTCTGGGGGCTCCTCCTCCTGCTGCCAGACCCCCAGTCTGGGGAACCTGTGTGGGGCTCAGAACTTTCACTGCTGTGGGAGAAATTCTGGGGTATAATTATTTTCCAGTTTGTGGGTTGCCCACTGGCAGGTATAGGATTTGATTTTATCATGATTGCACCCCTCCTACCATATTGTTGTGACTTCTTCTTTGTCTTTGCATATAGAGTATCTTTTTTGGTAGGTTCCAGCATTTTTTTTTTTTTTTTTGTCAACGGTAGTTCAGAAGTTAGTTGTAAGTTTGGTGTTTCCATAAGAAGAGATGAGCTCATGTCCTTCTACTCTGCCATCTGGTCTCCATCTCAAAATTGAAAATCTTGATCACTGAGGAAATTAACAGAGGTCAGATGTACAGCTATTACTTCCATTGTGATTGCTTTAGAGCCATGCATAAGGGTGTGATCAAAATGATAAAGAATATGATTGACATAATCTTGTGTGGTTAGAGATATTTAGTAGCACAAATGTGTTTCAGAGTCAGGTAAACTTTAAACTTTCTTGGATGCCTCATTCTTCCTCACAGATTTTTCATACCATGAATCTAATGTTCGTCCATTATGTAGGTGTGAATTCCTATCAATAGGCAGTGTTGGCAACTGCAGCAACTAGTGTTGAGATAAGATAGTTCCAATATCCCACCTGTCACTTAGCAATTACGCATTTTGTCTCATAATAATGTCTCCTTACATTTCCCCTTACATTTCCTAGTGCTCTACAGTATAAGTTGCTCTGTATACATGATCTCATCTAAGCCTCAATACATCACTTAATAGATACTGGAACTGAGGCTATGAGAATCTAGTGACTCAACTTCTCTAAGACCTAGTAGTTGGTAAGACTCAACTTCTGAATTTAATTATAAACTTTTATCCCCCTCAACATACAAAAGTATTTTTGAATTCAGCTAATTTCAGTTGATTCCTCTTGTTCCATTTTTATGAAATGAAAAAAATCTTAAGTAAGACATTCTTAGGCTGTATTGTTCATACAAGATACAGATATTTAGTGGAATCTTACCTGATGAAGCCAGTGAAAACAAATAAGCTTTCATTACATGAAGAGTTCTGAACAAGGCAGCTTTGTTTTGTTTTGCTTTTAAAATGGTGGGAGGTTTGAGGGGGAAAAGGTTTGCCAGGGAAAGAAGAGGGAGCAGCATAAAATAGGCAAAATAGGTAAAAATAGGAAAAATAATTTTGAGATGAATAATTTTTTAAATTGAGATTGAGACTTGGATACAAACATATGGAAAGAAGACCTGAGAACATTTCAAACCAAATATTAAACAGTGTCAATTAACACTATAGAACAGTACCACTAAGGTGTAATTAACAATAGGACAAAACAAAGAGTTTTCCCCAAAGTAGTATACACTTCCATGAAAGCTAACTTTTCCAGGTAAAAAAGCTCTATACATACTTGAGAGTAGAAAAAAGAAAGAAAAATACATTTTCGGGTTGAGAAGTCATTAGGATACAACTTGCTAAACTACTTCATATGAATTATTAACCTTAGGGCACAGCTTTGAGATTTTTCCACACAGAATATTGCATGTTAGATCTTTTCTTCAGATCATTCATTTCAATTATATATTTGTTTTCTTTTTAAATTCACTGCCTTTGACAACTTTATATATTACTTGATTATTAAACTAGCATAGAACATACAGTAGAAAGATATTGTGTTCTCTATCATTTGTTAATTTCTACTGTGCAGCTTGGGTAATTTAAATCCTTGTAGCCTGAGGAATCTTCTTGGTTCTGTGTTACACAGGCACTTTCATAAAAGTATAAAACCTTCAAGGGCTTCCCTGGTGGCGCAGTGGTTGAGAGTCCACCTGCCGATGCAGGGGACACAGGTTCATGCCCCGGTCTGGGAAGATCCCACATGCCGTGGAGCGGTTGGGCCCATGAGCCATGGCCGCTGAGTCTGCGTGTCTGGAGCCTGTGCTCCGCAACGGGAGAGGCCACAGCAGTGAGAGGCCCGTGTACTGCAAAGAAATAAAAATAAATAAAAAATAAATAAAAAAATAAAACCTTCCAGGTTTTCAGAAAGCAGGTGTGTCAGAAGATAATGTGCTGCCCAAAAGTACCTTAAATCACCCATCAGCTTAACTTTTTAAAATGTACTATGCATTCACACATCAGGATATTTTATGATCTAAGACAGCAACTTTAATATTTAAAATGTTACTTTTACTCTGGGAAGTCTAATCTAGTGTGATGTGTTACTTCTTATTGCAGTGTTTCAAATTGTGTGTGAGTATGGGACTAAATTTTCAGTTTGATTTATTATCTTGTGAGTCAAGTACTTTTAATTGCTCTCCTATAAGATAAAGGTTTACTCATTTTATCTTCACAAATAATTCATGAGGGCTCATGAATATGCATATCCTGTCTTATGTAACATAACATTATTAATCAGCTTTTTCCTTAGATGAGAGTAATAGATTAAATAAAATGTGATTTAGAGTGAATAATGG